>NC_089819.1:48270711-48423211 GCF_029633855.1 Hoplias malabaricus
TCTCTCTCTCTCTCTCTTTCTCTCTCTCCCTCTCTGGAGATATTTTGCATGACTGCTTGTGCTGTGGACCCCACCTCATTACTGTGTAAGTTAATGTGTGTATGAGAGTCTTCCACTTCCTACCCAGACTGAGGTGTGTGTGTGTAGAAGCGTGAGATACAGTTTTTTTGTGTGTGTAGTGTGCAGCACTAACGTTGTGATATCTGATGGACCACATGTGGTTAGCAGCAACAAACCAGAGGCAGATCTGCACATTGGAGGAGGTTACTGTGTGTGTGTGTGTGTGTGTGTGAGCTGCTGTTTCACTTTTTTGCTGACAGTTCACATACACACACACACACACACACACACACACACATAGGCAAACACTTCACACTTGATAGCAGAGGTGGCAGAGTGTGAGGTGTGAAATCCAATTTGACACCTACAAACACATGAAGTTGAGAGCTGCTCTTCAGATGCTGTGATAAGAGAACCCTCACTGCTTCACTCTGCTTCAGAGGCATGGCTGCCTGCCCTCTGCTAACTAACCCTGTCATCACACAGAAACAGAGAGAGAGTGAGAGTGAGAGAGAGTGAGAGAGAGAGAGTAAGAGGATGTGAAATGAGATTATATGGTATATAGATTAATAGACTGATAGATTGAAGAACATTATGTATTTGCTCAGATACATATTCTCTCAGTAATTGCTCCCTAACAGCTCCACGTCCTTTCAGACCCACACAGTTGAACTGCCCCCTGAAAGTGGAATCTGTGGATTTGTTCAGCTCTGAAGTGAGATTAGGTTCAAGATTCAAAATAGTTTTATTGGCACGACTGTGAAAACAATATAACTGAAGTATTACAGCAACCCATTAAAGGTTTGGACACACCCACTTGAGGGTGGGGGTGTTCCTTTGTTTTGGACCATTTTCCACATATTGTGAATGTACAGTACCTGTTGTATTATTAGTATTATATTAATATTAATTGTCTTTAGAGCACTGATCAGATGCATTTGTAAGGGATCAAGAGAACGGATCAATACCAAGTGTCTCCCAGCATGCCCTAGAGTCAGGCCTTTGTTTTTTGACGCTGATTGTTGTTGTTATTGAAGTGAGCTCCTGCCTCAAGTGGAGGAGTTCAAGTATCTCAGGGTCTTGTTCACGAGTGAGGGAAAGATGGAGCGGGAGATTGACAGGCGGATCAGTGCAGCGTCAGCAGTAATGCGGGCTCTGTATCGGTCCGTTGTGGTGAAGAGAGAGCTGAGCAGAGAAGCAAAGCTCTCAATTTACCGTTTAATCTCCCTCCCAACCCTCACCTATGGTCACGAGCTTTGGTTAGTGACGAAAGAATGAGATCGCGGATGAGAAGTGGCTGAAATGACGGGACTCTCTGTTAGAGATAGGGTTAGGAGTTCGGACATCCGGGAGAGACTCAGAGGTGGCGCAGGCATCTGGTCCAGATGCATCCTGGACGACTTCCTGGTGAGGTATTCCGGGCATGTCCAACAGGGAGGAGACCCCGGGGAAGACCCAGAACATGCTGGAGAGACTACATGTGTCAACTGGCCTGGGAACGTCTTGGTATCCCCCAGAGGAGCTGGAAGAAGTGGCTAGGGAGCCTCTGGGTTTCTTTACTCAGGCTGCTTCCCCCGCGACCGGGACCCAGATAAGCAGTGTGTAGATGTGTTTAGTTAATGAGGTTGTGTTTTAATCATGTTTTGTAAACCACCATCCTCATATGTCTCTCCCCTGTGCTGGTTAAGCCCTGGGTGAGGCTTTTTTAGGGGCTGTAGAAGTTGCTGGTTGAGTAAAGAGCAGTTTGCTCATTGTTTTTTTTCTCCTTGCCTCATGCACCACATTGAACTGACTTGGAACCATAGGCCGGATTGGTGCCAGTCCATCACAGGGCATCACACACACTGATACACTCATACACACACTCACCTGTGGAATATTTCACACGACTGATCCAACATGTGCTTTTGGACTGTGGGAGGGAACTGGCACTCGTGGAAACTTCTCACAGACAGTGACCTGGGGCAGGGGTCAAACCTAGGATGGGGGGGGGGGGACCCTACAGCTGTGTGGTAGTGACACCACCTGCAGAGCCTAAAACATCGTTTTAGTACAGAGTTTAATCTGCAAATAAAAGAAATGAAGGGATGTCAGTGATATGCAGTGTTGTACTTTAATAAAATAACAATCAGAGGCAAATAAACTGCAATCCTCCAGTGAGACAGATCAACTTTATTTCGTAGTTTCTCTCTCTCTCTCTCTCTCTCTCTATGTATATGTATAAATATATATATATATATATATATATATATAGATATGTACACTGTGAGGTCCGCAGACAGAGGAGAAAAGCAAGGCAGACGACGAGATGATCAAATAACGATGGCGTGGTGCTGTGGAAAACTCATTTGGTGGTGAACAGCCTCGCAGTTGCCATGACAACGTGGGGCAGCGGATCATCTGCACTGAAGTTTGTGAGAAACTATCAGAGTAAAGAAAAAGCGGAAAAAAAACAGTAAGGAACAAGTTAAAAAACAGAAAGACGATAAACAGAGAACTGAAAGAAGACCGCAACAGTGGAGCGAGCAGTGTGTGAGGAAACACTCTCGCAACTGAACAAACTGACCTTTAAACCCAGAGAGAGATGTTAGGAAAGACAGAGCGGAGCTCACACCTCGCTAACTAGCTGTATGTCATCACGATAACCTGCTAGACAACAAGTCACAGCTCTTTAAAAGTCCTGTGTTCATCTTCTGAGATGGAATTATCTCTGTTTACAGATGAGATGAATCCCCGAGTATTTACTGTGTGTGTGTGTGTGTGTGTAGCTTCTACCGAGCAGGGGCTTTTTTGTTGTTGTTGGCTTGTTTCTTTCCATATCTGTGATGTCAAAGATGTTGTTTTGTGGTAAAGTTAGCAGACTAGACTGGGTTTACAAAGTTTGAGAGAGAGAGAGAGAGAGAGAGAGAGAGAGAGAGAGAGAGAGAGAGAGAGAGAGAGGGGTGTGGTGTGCTGCTGAAGAAACAGCGTGTGGTTTTTGGTCTGTGAGGTTTCACAAGAGCAAACGTTTCTCTCTCACTCACTCAGCACATATAATGCACTGCACCAAGCCACAGCTGAACCTTTGAGATAACCCTCACACACACACACACACACACACACACACACACACATGCATGTGCACACACCCACAGATACAGACAAATTCACATACACACGCATGCGCACACACACACACACACACACAGAAAAAAATACACCCCACTATAAATAGACGTACAGCTAAACTGTCACACGTGAGAAAATGGCAACTTCTGAGAAAGAGAAGACAGTAACTGCTTTGAGAGAGTCGTGTGTGTGTGTGTGTGTACTTGTATATTTGTGTATCTACTTTGAGAAACCTCTATGTGTGTTGTGTGTGTGTGTGTAATGAGAGTGAAGCTGTTTTGAAAAAAAGAAGAAAAAAAAAAGGAAATGGTTTTGGTAGCCTCATTATTTCTGCTGGCTACATGACTTTCACACCACTTCTCCTTCCTGATCAACAAGTAACACTGTCACAGTCTGTACACAGCTGAGCACATCCAGATTGAGCCAGAAAACATCAGGAGACTGAGAATGGACAAACAAGTGCATACACACGCACACACACACACACACACACACACACACACAACACACACAACACACACAGCATACTGCAGGAGGTGTGAGAGTAGAGTATAGGCCAAACCTTGGGTTTAGCTTCAGGCAAAACACTGCAAAGTCTCCAGAAACTCTCCTCTCCATCATGTCCAGCTGTGTCCCAACTCTCACCATCCAAACTGAGCAACAATCTACAGAGCCTCTGAAAACACACAGACTGCTTTTGGAAAAACCACATTGACCAGCTGAAGTAATTGATCAATTCAAGCCCATTCCAAACTTTAAATAAAGAGGAGTTCATTTAAATGTAGTGACACACAGAAATTGAGCTGCACCACAGAAACATGTGCTAAACCTTTACTAGTAGTGTGTAAGTGACTGTAGGTCTGATAGAAAACACTGTCACACAGAAAGACATTTTCACTCTCTGCAGCCAAACAGACCCCAACGTAAACAGAAAGAATTACACACATATTTCATAATTTTAAAATGAATTCATTTATTTATTTCCTTTATTTTATTTTTTTTTATTTTGTGCTGAATGTCTACAGACATGATTCTGGAGAACTACAGTCCTCACATTTGTTTTATTTATTCTAGATGTGCTCCGTGACTCTGGAGCTCTCATTCCCCTCTAGTCCAACACTCTCCAACTCTGTCTACATTCAGATCAAACCAAAAAATATATTTTCCCTTGTTTAAAATATTCCTCATTTGCTCTGTTTTGTATGTCTATTAATATTTACACTGTATTGACTATTATAAGCATCTTTGAGTTCTTGAAAAGCACTGTATAAATATAATGAATTATTATTTTTATTATAATTCTCATGCCCAATTACCTAACAATATCAGTATATCAAAATATCAATATCAGTGAACGGTCAACATCGCTACCTTAGATGCAGCTAACAAACTCACTATTTGAACTCTAGAGAATTTCCCATTGCTATCAGGCTGAGCTGAGAATCACACACACGCAGTCCAGTTCAGTGAGTAGATGGAGGACAGAAAGTGACCTACATTAATGTGTGTGTGTGTGTGTGTGTGTGTGTGTGTGTGTGTGTGTGTGTGTGTGTCGGGTGCCCACAGTATCTGGTGCTCCCAATAATTTATTACATTGAATAATGAACCACATTCAGTTTAGACAGGACCACAGACCTCTGTGGGGTTCTTCATTCTTATCTGGACAATTGAGTCTCAATGGACTGGACAGAAAATCTACACTCTGAGATAATGTGGCCTCCAACAGAGCTCACCAAGTTGCTTCCTGGTTGCTGCAGCACTCCACGTGTTGGGCCTATCATCAGGGAATAGCTAGTTCAAACCCTGGTGACACCTCGCACATCTAACACAAACCTAAGAGAGCACTGTTGGCTTTGCTTTCTGGGTGTCCCCTGATTCATCACTGTATATAAGTGCTAGCATCTATCAGCTGATGAATGTGACAGATCTGGGCAGTTGGCACTCTCCTGGGGTTGTCCAGTGGTGTTACACTAGCGGCAGTTCTAAATACAGCAGTGGTTGGCATCACATGTCTTGGAGGAAGCATATGCTCAGTTTCATCCTCCCAGGATGGAAGCATTGTTTGTGATAACATGGTGGAACTTGTGACAACTTATAATGGGGAGATAATTGGGAAAATTGGGAATCTGTGTGTGTGTGTGTGTGTGTGTGTGTGTATATATATATATATATACACACACACACACACACCTCATGCTCAGATCATGCGGACACATCTCCCAGACAGCTACTGGAAGGTCAGAGGCCATGTTTACACTGCATCATCACTCCTTGTCTTAAGAGCTCTGTGTTTTCAGGCTGGAAAAGCTTCTCGTCTTACGTCCTTGCTCTGAAAGGAGGTGGCCTGCATCAATAGAACAAACCTCCATGACACACTGACAAAACAGACGCCTCGTGTTTTGCCCATACAGCCACGTTTTCCTGACAGCTACTGGTAGGTCAGGGGCTATGTTTATGCGTACTGTACAATTCCCACGCTACCCAGAATGCAGCAGCCTTCTGAGTAATGCACGAGTCATGGAAATTCTTTATTCCTGTTGTGTTCTTCTGAACTGGATATCAACCAGCAACAGAAACCTCTTGACTATTATCAGCCAGTTTGATTTGTTTGGTCTTAGTCTATTGTTCACGCAGAGAAAACAATAACCAAAGCAGCTCTGTTTAATTTACGGGGATTTACTGCCCCGGAAACGTCATGTTCAAATTTCACCATGGAGACAGGTATTAAATTGTACATTATGTAAAGACTGTGCACATTTTCGGGGAATGTGTGCACCTTAAAGCAGCTAAAGAGTTGCAGCAAAACCGTAGGCTACATCACATGGAAGTTTGCTTACTGAGCAACTTGCCACGTTCTGTTTTTGTTCACATGTACAGAACATGCATGCTCCACTCTCACGTTCATCCATACCCATGTCTTACAAACGAGCGCCAAGTCTGGAGGCTGATGTAAACGGATGAAAGAGACAGTTAAGAGACAGACAGCGGTTTGGAGCGAAACAGAGGAAAACGATGCTGTCTGAAACAGGCCTGCAACTACCCCAGTGATGAAATCAAGAGATGCATGGCAGCAAGGGGCTGCAGCTTCAGGGGAGAAGGGGAGATGAGAAGGGAACGTAGCCCAAAGCGGTTGCATCTCTCTGTGGCTCCGTGTTCACACCTGCAGGGCCTCAGCTGTCAGCGTCAACTGAACTGCTCCAACGTAATCTCTCTAATCCACAATCATCCAAGCAGCCATCCACTCACTCCATCACCCCCTAATCCCCCCTAATCCCACCAAGTCCACACTCACTCAGCCCACTGTCAGACACACCACAGACCTTATATCAACCAGCAGGGAGCATGTGCGTGTTTGTGTGTGTGTGTGTGTTTCCATGATCAACCACTTAGATGCTTTGCCCTATGAAGGAGTTATTGGAATTCTCTTCTGACAGAGAGAAGACTACAGAGTTGGGACAGAACGACATGAAAAATGAGTGTAAAAAAATGATGATGTGATATAATGGCTACATGAGTCTATTATCTATGTTTTTCAGGGTCATGACTTGGTAGATTTGGTGAAACTGTGTCACTGGTGTTTTGGAGATCCTTAGTGATTTTAAAACAACAATGAATCACCAAGAATGTCTTTTTAAATATTGTACTAATAGTTGGACATTGTTGAACCAGTTGGTATTAATAAATCTATGTACCCCAGGGATGGCGCATGTGATACTGAGATGAGTGTGAGTTATAAACCAGCTTTGTTTCTAAAAAAATATGCCTTAAGATCTAATGCTCAAAAGTGTCCTCATATCATCAAATGGTTAAATGTTTTCCAGGTCATTTGCAGCAGTGAGAGGAAGAACTGTGGATACAATAATCAATAATCAATGAGAGACAAGAGACACCCAGGGCACAACACCTTTAATCTTCAAAAACTCCATCTCCCTCTGAAGTCGCTCCATCACCCGATCAATACGTTCATAAAAGGAGCAGGAAGCTGAGAGAGAGAGAGAGAGAGAGAGAGAGAGAGAGAGAGAGAGAGAGAGAGAGAGAGAAACAGAGAGACTCAAGGGGACAGGGCTCCAGTTACTTTGAACCACCCACTGGTTTCTTTTAGCATACTGCCGTCTGTTTCTGCTTGGTCACAGGGGAGAGGCCATGACCTTGTTGATCTGTGGTCATCCACAATACAGTGGCAGCTGTGAACATTGAACCCTAAATGGACTCTTTCCCAAAAGCACTGTGGCCTTACAATTGTCCCAACAGCTAGAGTCCGTACTCTGAAAGATTCTCACATTTCGGCTGGTCTTTGTTCAGCAGTGGTTTTAGGAAACAGGCCGGGATTTCGTTTAAGGGTTGTATCAAAGGACAAATAAAACACATTTTCACTGGTATTCTACTGGTTTACTCAAGAGTAACATATACAGTGAACACTGTAGAATTTTCCTAACTGTCAGTACAATATATTTGGCCAATAGTTCGTGCAAATCCACTGAAGCTAACCAGGTACGTGGCAAATACTTGAGAAAAAGACCTCCACAGTTCCTGGATGGTCTGCACAGATTGGATGGCTCCTGGACTTGGGCGCTGTCCCTGTGGTCTGTGTGGATCCCAATGCCTGAGTGCAGTGACAGGGACACTGTACTGAACAAATGGCAGCATCCAATGGCAGCGAGGTCCAGACTCTCTGAGGTCAGATAAGATTCTGGGGCATTTCTTCAAATATAGTGTTACCTCAGTGTCCAGCTAAATCTACCTCAGGAGTCTCTTCTGGGCTCATAATCATCCCTAGCATCAAATGCACTGGCTCACTCATTCCCTCTGAAGTCTCCTCTCGACCTAATAGCTGGTATGTGGTGAGTGTACTCAGGCAGACTGGCAGCCATCACATCACCTCAATGAAGGCTGAACACAGCCCAAAGAACGTGAAGCAGGGGTCTATTTCATTCATTCATATATAAATTATTCTGTAGACCATGCTAACATGCTTATATAAATGAACTACATATCTATTAAATGACTATAGAAATGCGTTATTCATGCTGAAGTGATAAAGAGTGGTGTTACTGCAGACAGTATACAGTTACTGCAGATGAAAATGTAACTTTTTATCACAAGATGAATGGCTTGCATCAACCTATGTATCTAATTACAGTCCTAGTAGTGGTGAAAACCTCTAAATTAATATCCGCCTCCATTGGAAAGCACTGTTTAAAAGCCAAGCTCTCATTTAAGTGTTTAAGAGCTTGGTTTACTCCTCTATGCAGCCAGGTCTCAACGCTTATCTCTACATATTTCAGAAAAAGGCCATTCCCAGCGTTCATATACAATGCACCTAACCCTAAGCTGAACTCTAACCACATCCGCAAGCCTCAACCAAACCTTAGCCCCAAGGTTAACCCTAACATGTATCATAATGCTAAGTCTAACCATAAGTTCAAAAATGTTAGAAGCCATGTTCTTCTGTGTAACATTCTCCCACAACAGTTTATTTCACTGTAATGCTGTTTCTGTAATACTTCTTCAGGTACATGACAGAGAGTTTGAATGTATTTGGTAAAACAGCACCACCAGTGGATGGGAGCTTGTTTACTGAATATAACTGAATCTGGTCCACTAGTTTTTATTGTATATGAACATACTATTGGAAATCTCCACATGTTTGTTGCTATATTCATGCAGCGTTTTAAGCAAGGAGGGAGAGAGAGAGAGAGAGAGAGAGGACAGCAGGACAAGAGGTGAAGCCCCTCCTGTCATTGCTGATATATGGCCCACACAGCTCGCTCTCTCTCTCTCTCTCTCTCTCTCTCTCTCTCTCTCTCTCTCTCTCTCTGGTAGCAGCGACAGCTCGTCAGGCCTTTGCGTTTCTGGGGAGGCAGCCAAGTGGAGTGTGACAAATCTCCATTTCCCGCAAGCGTAGCAGCTCGTAAGGCCCCCTGTAAAATTAGAACTCCGCCGCTATGCTTCCTAACGCTAATTCCATTTCTTGCAAATTAATAAGTGTTTTTTTCCTCCTCCTGCTCCTCCTCCCCTCCTCCCCCTCTCGTCACTTCCATCCCTTCATTCCTCGACAAAAAGCCTGGCTGAGGGGGGAAAAATAAGCTCATGCACTCGTAATGAGCCATTGTTAGGCTAATCCCAAGCTGCTTGCCTTATTGTTTATGGAATAAATGCTTGATTATCAGCATGGGAAAAAAAATGCAAAACAAAAACACCTCGCGTTTTCCGCCGCAGGCCGAGCTCTGCCCCTCCTCCCGCGGTTTATTGTTGCCGCTGTTGTTGTTGGGTTTTTTGTTGTTTTGTTTTTATCAGCGCTATTATATCCTCTCTGCTCCGTCGCTTATTGTCATCATCATTATTGCATCCTGCTTGACGAGGAAACCACTCTCGGCAATTAGCTGATTAATTACTAAAGTAACCCGGTGTGTGTTAAAGTACCTCAGGTGCATTAAGCAGCTAGTACTGCATATTCATACAGAGGGAGAATATGGTGCCCAGAGAATGACGAAGGACATTCAGAGTTCAGTTTAACTGTTGTATGAATTGAGGGCCAACTGTAAACACGCATGTACCCAAAGGAGAGACATCTCTAAACATAGATCTCAGATCTGTGTACTTCCTCCTAGACAACAACGAGACATGGAGAGTCTCCTGCTGTCTGTTGTTAAGTTTCACTGACCTTAATAAAACTGCATATAATGCTCAGAATTGGCAATACTCACTTCCCCTCTATCTCATGGTTTTGGTTCTGATTAAAGTTGGTTAAGGCCAAATTATACCATACGCAATGTATAGGTCCAACATGCACCTCCCTATAAACGTAACCGCATTGCATCAACACAGACCACCTACAAATATGGATCAAGTTAAACTGAGTAAGTTCATAAACATGAACCCCTCTACTCCACACTACAGATCTGCAGACGGCAGCTACAGGGTGCAACACACCTGTTTTTTTTTCCTGGCACCTCATGTAAACTATGCCATGTCATATGCCAATAATAAGCATCCTACTCCCTAAATAGTGCACTTCACAGATTTAAGAATTAATAGTAATACCCCACTACATTGTTTACTACATAGTGTAGAGGAAGATGTTTGACACAGAGACTATCACATACTTATAAACACTCACAGCAATGTAGGGCAGATGAGGCTGTGGTGTAGAGTCTGTATTGAGTCAGCGCAGAAGCACACATTGGCCTTAACTGTAAGTGTCAGAGTGTTAGTGTTCTGTTTTGGGTTATGGTTAGTTTCTGGTTAGTGTTAGGGTCAGGGTTAAGGTCAGGGTTTGGGATAGGGTTATCGTTGGAGTTAGGTTTAGTGCTAGGTTGATTTTTAGACTGAATATATTTAGGCTTATTTTTATTTTGTATGTATCCCCCACAAATGGCAACCTGTGTTTCATACACATTGTACAAGTCCTGGGAACGGCATTTCAGTAACATATCTATCGATAGAGAGATCAGGCTGTGAAAACCTCTTATCTCTTAAACAGTGTATAAACAGGTGCCACGAATGATGAGGGTAAACTGAGTGGTGTATTTCTCAGTGTGAAATGTGGTTTTTTTTCTCTACAGACACCTAAGTAGGATGTCTGCCAGCCTGCTCTCTGATTCTGTGAGACTTTAATGATGGTCAGCTCGATGGCTGTTGATGGCAGAAGGAAAAAGGTAACCCCCCCCCCCCCCCCCCCCCACGCCTCACCTCCACCACATTCTCAGATACACAGCAGATAAGCAGGTCCTTCACTGCAACCACGGCAACAAGAATCAATAGAGCAGAAAACCAGGCAAGGGTGGGAGGTGTGTGGGGGTCAATAACAACATCTCTCTCTCTCCCTCTGTCTCTACATTGTTAGTAACTGCCATCATTAAGCATGCATTACCAGTTTGTCAGACAAGCAAAGTGTGAGAGTGTTGTGTTTAATGAATATGGATGCACTCTCACTCTCTCTCTGTCTCTCTCTCTCTGTCTGTTTCTCACTCAACTCAGCAGTCTTTCATTTCACTCCTTTCTACCTCACTGACTCCAGAAAGGTTAGACTGGTTGAAATGAGCTGAGCACTCAATCCACTGGAAAACACCTGGATACTTAACTGAGAATTTGCGACCGAGCCGTGGGCTTCCGGAGCTGAGGAACATTCCTCAGAAAGATTTGATAATATTGCTTTTAAAGTACAGGTGCAAAAACAGTATCCTGCACTTTACAGTTCATTGCATGTTATTAATATATAATAGCCACAAGAACGTTTTGTCACCTTTGCAACAGAAGCTTATTTGTCTGAATTGTATTTAGCACTTTTTGCCAGTTGTGACAATATAGTAGTACAGTAGTAATAAAGATTCAGGGATAAGATATTTTGTTATTGACATTTAATTGCAACCACATGTGTTAGAAACAGATTTCAATACCATTCTCTAAATCATTATTTAATTTTATTGTATATCTTTATTCTACGAAGTCTGAACGGTGTCTCAGACATTTAAAAATTAATAAATGATAAAATGATTACAAACTTCTTCCTATTTATATATATATATATATATACACACACACACAGGGTGGGCCATTTATATTGATACACCATGGCGGCCATTTTGAATTTGGCCTTTTCGATCCAACTTTTTCAACTGTTTTTATCAATGGGAAGAGGGTCATGTGACACATCAAACTTATTGGGAATTTCGCAAGAAAAACAATGGTGTGCTTGGTTTTAACGTAACTTTATTCTTTCATGAGTTATTTACAAGTTTTCAACCACTTATAAAATGTGTGTACATATAAACTGTGTGTATATATATATATATATATATATATATATATATATATATACACACACACACACACACCACACTCCTGAGATTTGAACACAGGTTCATATATATAAACACCATTGTCCAAAGTGTGGCACTACTCTGCAGCTGACACTGGGCTAAATGCTAATTTTCCAACTTTTACTGAAGGCTTTGATATGCTAGTAACACTCATAGAAAAAGCAAGCATTGAAAATGGAGCAGCCCTAGGCTGCTGTTGTTGTTTATTAGTTCTAAACCAAGTACAGCTGCTGCTTCACCTTCTCCACACCTCCACGTCTTACCTTTAAAACCTTCTGTGAGAAAGTTTTAGGTGCGTGGAAGCCATGAGGAAAGCAGCTGCCCACACTTTCCTCCCACTCTCAGCGTTTAACATAGGTCACATTGCACTGCCTTTGGGGCAGGTCTGAGCTGCAATACTGATGCATGCACAGATAGACATCTGCCCTTTCCCACTGCTCTGAGAGAGCTGATAAACATCTCCGAGTGGTCAGATGTCCTGATAACACGATACAGACAACATGGGGCTCTTCTCATCACAACAGCACAGCTTTAGTGAAGTGTCTGTAGTGGGTAAGAGACTGAAAGTTGACTTCAGTGTAAAACAATGGGATCTTAATGGCATCTCAGTAAAGAATTAGGATCCTAATAGGATTTCTTAAATTAGTAAAAAGAAAGGAGATAAATCTGATGAACAAGGCCCCCTTTTAGGGATTTATTTAACACTTTTGAGTTACCGCTTTATTAGATTTACACCCAGTTTGGGGGAGTTTAGTCTAAATCTCTGTACAGCAGGGGTCAAGCTCTGGTGAAAAGTTTGTAACTGAAGAGTAGATTGTTGCTAAACTATAAGCTGGCATTTGAAAAATTGCAGCCCGGTGTCCAGTTGCTTTTTGGAAATCTCCACTGCCTGGCAACTGTGAGAGTGATGTCATACGTCAGAGGAGATGCTTTAATTATTCAACAGGAATTTTCTGCACAAATATCACAGCACTCCAAGCCATTTGCTGCAGATTCCCCCGGGGTTCGCTGGTTATCAACGATGGAAATTATATATTCATAACACAGAATATTGCAGCTAGTTTGTTTATAGCCTTATCCATTTTCTGGGGGGTATTTTGTTAGAAGACTTCCAAGCTTCTCTTACCCCAGGCAGGAAAAAAGAAAACACCTAGAACAGGTAAATTGAAGGAGCAGTTTTTCCATTATTTCCAGGTTTCAGACACAAGCAGCCTATTTCCCTGTTTGTGTGTGATTGGACTGCAGAATGAGAAGTGTCTGGTTTTGGAAGAACACTACCCTCATTCAGTCACTCAACTCCCCTGGAGAGTGTGTTTGTATGAGAGAGAGAGAGAGAGAGAGAGAGAGAGAGAGAGAGAGAAAGAGTCTTTGCTCTCCCAAAATAAGTGTATGTTTGTCCTTAGGGATTTTCTAGAGATTCAAGAGATTATTTTTACTGCAGTCCTTGCATTTTACAACAGTCAGTGTGAGGATTCAAATAATTAATCTCTGATTATAATAGAACCTTCAAAATAAAGTGCAGAACAGAAGCGCTACATGTTTAAAATGTTTTTAAAATCTTTGTTTTGTTGTTTGTAAACATACAAGTGCAATAACTAATCCTGTTAATGGGTGAATCCCATTTCATCCCTATCACTTATCCCTACCCTTCTGTTTTGCCTAGGAGTTAGTGTCTCAGTTCTTCTTGGGATGGAAAGGTAGGGCCTTGTATTAGGGCTATAGGGCTCTTCAAATGTTGATTTTTCAGAGGCACACCTTATCTGCGTGTTATAAATATATTGTGAATCACTGGCAAAATGGCTGTGCAAGTGACCAAAGAAACCCAGAAATAACAGTATTTTCATTTTAACTCTATGATAACATGTGTATTGCCTCAGTTTCATATCCATTCAATGTATTATGACCCATTACTTCATACCCAGAATACACGTCTAGGTAGTTAGCTGGTAAATATCTAGTTCTACCTTAAATGTTGAAATATCTGATGAATAAGATGCAGACTGCAGCTTTCTATCACAGAAGAGTTGAGAATCAGCGATAAATGAGGTCCAGCAGCTAGATAGCTTCACTGTATCATACTTCTGATATCACTGCAGACTGGCAAAGCCGCTAATGATATAGCGGGCGCTTGAAGGGTAGAGGAAGATTTTAACTCAATTCCTAGGGGCAAGGTGGGATGGGGTAAAAATAAGAAATGGGATTGGGCCCAAAAATGACCTGACTATTCCAGCTAAATTAGCTACTGCGCTTGCTAGCATACTTCCTACATAGTTCTTACCCAATATATATACTAGCCACTAAGATTGTGGTCCTAATTTTACCCGTATCGTTCTTATATATATTTCGAACCAGAATAAAGGGCAAGTCCAGGTCGAGTGGGTCAATAAAATCTTTGCCAATGTTCTGCAAAGCTTGTTCAACCTTCCAACATTTGATACGAAGTAATGCATGAATAGCTCAATCTGCTCTCTCACTAGGCCTAATGTACATCAAATCACTAGGTTATGGAAACACTTCCACTTTATGGGCTTCTCATACTGTGCCTGGTGTCATATCTCTCTACATCCTCCACATCTCACATCGGAAGGCTATTGAAAGACTATAGGAATTACCATAACCAATGAGGCACAAGCAGTAAAGGCAAATGACAGAGCAACAGAGAGATTTCATCTCTTCTGGAGAGACATTAACCTCCAAATATCACACTTAATGATGTCTTAGTGTGAGTTCTGACACCGAAGAAGAGAGGAGAATAAGTACTAGTACATTCAATGAGGCAAAAAGACAGTTAACATTGCAGCGAAAGCTCATGGCTCATGATCTTTAAGTGGCTTTTACATGTGGCAGCTCCCAAAGGGACAGAACAGTTGCTGAGACTTGCCCAGAACGTTCAGGGTTCGAGTGAAACAGGACGGTCACTTAGTGATGCTTTGCAGAAAAGTGGCTGCCTTCCAAATACATTCGTCTGTATTTACAAGTGCAGTAAGTGTCCACTGTCTTGCCTTCAGAGTGACTGCAACTAAATCCCCCTCTAGAGCTTGGGTAGATCAATCAGTGGAGGTCAGATCAAGAGGTCAGACGCTGCGAGATAGAGTCCGACCTGTCTGTCACTTTCCAAGGAAGCTTTTAGACAGTCGCACACACATTTCAGAGCTCTAATACGCCGGGGGCTTGATGTTAGCCATTAGCCTCAAGGGCACACAGCCTGGCCACCAGCCGAGAGCAGAGTCCAGCTCAGCTCAGCTCAAACACACACACACACACACACACACACACACACACACACACACACACACACACACAGAGTGGTCCTCTGGGTCAGCAGGCTGTAGATACAGACATCCTGACAGTTCTCACTCACCTTGGTCTTCATTGTTGGAAATCAATGGTGCTAAGTAGCTTCATTCCACTGAGACATGACAGTCTTCTAAATTCTGATTCATAGATTGATTGATAGACAGATATATTCAAGTTTATTGTCATTGTTAGTACAAGAACATTCATTCATTATCTGTAAGCACTTATCCAGTTCAGGGTCACAGTGGGTCCAGAGCCTACCTGGAATCATTGGGCGCAAGGCGGGAATACACCCTGGAGGGGGCACCAGTCCTTCACATGGCAACACACACACTCACACATTCACTCACACACTCACACCTACGGACACTTTTTGATTCGCCAATCCACCTACCAACGTGTGGTTTTTTTTTTGGACCGTGGGAGGAAACAGGAGCACGCAGAGGAAACCCACGCGGACACAGGGAGAACACACCAACTCCTCACAGACAGTCACTCGGAGCAGGATTCACACCCACAACCTCCAGAGCCTTGGAGCTGTGTGACTGCGTGTGACTGCCATCAGCATGTACCAAAAGTGCAAACAATACTGTTGTGAAAAGACAGGAGACTGCAAGGACAAAATGTGCAATAAATACAAATATAATGAATATGAATATAGAAAAAAAAAATGAGAGGAGAGCTCAGGGATTACAGAGGTAAAGGGATTACTGGGTGAAGGCTACGCACTCCATAAACATCAACAATGAAAAATCCAAATAAGTCCCTGAGCAAACGAACATTCATTCATCCATTCATTCATTGCCTGTAAGTGCTTATCCAGTTCAAGGTCTTGGCGTGTCCAGAGCCTACCCAGCATCACTGGACACAAGGCAGGAACACACCCTGAAAGGTGCGGCAGTCCTTCGCAGGGCAACACACACTCACACCTATGAACACTTTGTGAAAGGCCAATCCACCTACTGGGTGTTGGATCATCCTCAGTGCTGCCGTGACATTGACGTGGTGGCGGAGTGTTAGTGTGTGTTGTGCTGGTAAGAGTGGATCAGACACAGCAGTGCTGCTGGAGTTTTTGAAGCCCTCTGTGTTACTGCTGGACTGAGAATAGTCCGTCTTATACTGTGTAGGTCTAGGTCGAATAACGTTCCTGATCCCATGAACAATGAGTCTCCCCAGATGTGTCCCAGAAATAGTCTTCAGTTTGTTTCCGTTTTGTCCTCGCGCTGAAGGGCAAGTGGGCTTCAGGCCTGTTCTCTGTTTGTGTTTTGCCGCTGTGCTGTCGCTCTCCAGTTCTCACTGATGCTGTGTTTACAAGGTCAGGGGACTGGCAGAGTGCTGAAGTGAGGTAATGGATGCTTGGCGACATGCTGTCCATTCTGAAACTCATCTGAGAAAGAGACATAATATATATATGTGTGTGTGTGTGTGTGTGTGTGTGTGTGTGTGTGTACTGTATATATATTGATGCCAGGAAAGCCAACAGCCAAATCCCCACAGAATAGTTTGTATCAAGTGTGAAGAGTTCTCAGAACAGTAGACAATGCTGTAACTGCAGCAGAAGGACAAACGTCTTATAAATACCCTTAATTTCTGAAGGAATGTTGGATGAACATCTTCCGTCATCCTCAGCCAAGGTTACGAATACCGCTTCACAGACTCCGTACCAAGCGGACAGACTTCATAACGCAATTCCCGGTAATGCTTTCTAAGCACAGATCCAGGATCAGTGGAGCATTTAGCTGCTGATATCCCAGATTAGCACCGAGGTTATGGCCATTTGATCCTGGTACAGCACTCACGCACTCATCATCCAGCCTGCAGCCAGAAACATAAGCAGTTCAGGCAGATTGATCTATAATTACAGCAGAGAGCCAGGGGCAGGCACAATCCCAGCACTGGGCTCATCCGCGCAGTAATTAAGATTAAAAAATTGACCAATCAGCTCGGCTTAAGGCCATGGGCCGGTCAGAGGGCCAGAGGGCTTTCCAGCTCAGCCCTGTTATCTCTCTTTCTCTCTCTCTAATGCTAAGACTCTCTTCTGTATCTGGGCTAAATAAATAGTGCACGGCAGGCTCTCTGTGTTTGTTTGGCAGGTTGCTGCTTTTCCATGGTGCACTGGGTACAGCCAGCTGTTTCTGATTAAGGAGGAAAACTGACACGTTACATTACATTATGCAAACGCGGCTGCCAAGCAGGAGCAAACAAGAGAGGAGTCGTTGAGTTTTACGAGTCGCAATAATGTTTATGCAATTTAGCAAAGCCACGATTTCGTGTCATGTTAGCACAAGAGTTATTCATTAAAGAGAGGGGGGACGGCAGCAGCTAAAGGGTCATTCTTTTCTGGAGTTTCCGTGCCGCTTCACGGATGAGTTTGTTTTATGAGGCTCCTCGGAGTGTGCCAGGCTCTAAATGACTCGTACACGCAGCACATTCGAGCCCAGCCAGAGTTTGATTAAGAAGGTGATTTTGCTGCTCCCTAATGAGGGCTAATGAGAATTACAGCACTCTGAGCGCTAGCTCAGGGGGCACAGAGCTCATTGAGCAGTCAAAGAGAGAGTCAGTCAAACACACACACACACACAAATAGAGATCAGCATTAAAGGAGTCAAACATGGCGCTATCCTTTTAACAGGTCTTAGTTTAACTTAATTAGCCCCTTTGCCTGAACAGTCAGGCCTAGATTTACCTGGCATCCAGGAGAGGACTACACACCTCATCTAATACACAACTGGAACGTTTGCATTGGTCGGGTTCTGTGCTAAACTGTAGCACCTTAGAGTCTCAAATGACAGTAGAACTTTAGAGAAGCTAGGGCATCAATACTAAAGTGTCCCCTTTAGGGTGCCTACACACTAGTGGCTGTGCCCTACACTGTTGTGAGTGTTTATATTTGTGCACTGCATTTGCTATACAATTACACATTCAAAACACTAGGCCTGAATCACAAATATTGTCCTCCACCACACAACGTAATGGTATAGTATTATTAGTTTTCTAATCTATGAAGTGCACTATGTAGGGAGTAGGGTGTTATTTGGAACAGAGCATAGTTTACATGCAGCGTGAGGAAAGAAACAAAAACAACGTCAACACTCCCTCCCTTTCCCCGTGTCTCCGCTCCTTATAGTAATTTTGTTTGGAGGCATTTGTATGATTCCCTTAGGTTGTTCCAACATTTTATTCTTTCCATTACGTCCAAACCAATGTCTGAGGAAATCACTCGCCATGATCTCGCTGCCATTGGTTAGTTGTTGTCCTGTGGCGAATAGGAGTTCATATTTTTGGACTTCCTTTGCTAATGTCTCCTCAGCTTGATCTATTTTTGTCAAACTGCGGACCACATTTGTTGTGGTCTGTGTCATTGCGATGCATAATTACATTTCTGGGGAGGAGTGTGTTAGTACAGCACAGGGTACGTGGCTATGTGGGACCTACATGTTGTTTATGGTGTAGATTCAATGCGGAACAATACATTAGCCTTAATGGAGCTTCAAAAATGCAGTTCCCCAATGTATTTCAGTTTGGACACTGCATCAACACATGCCTGTTTACAGACAAAGACGCTCCATGGAGTGTCAAAAAGTTCCAACCATTTCAATTTTTACTGCAATCGATTCTGATGTGCAGGCACATCAACCAATAGAAATGAAGATGGGCGGGCACAGGCAGACAATGGAAGAATGTCCAAGATGGAGGACAGGGTGGTCAGTGGTGGGAATTATTTCTAGATTCTGTATGATGGCAGATTTGGCAGAATATAAAGATTCAGTTAGTCGTGCTGCAGCACAATGTGTCTTTATGTTCTGGGTTTTCAGGTTATTGTTAGTTTTCTTTCATATTGTCCAACTGTCTAGTTTCCCACTGAATTTCAAAGTGCAAAAACTCTGCCCCAGCTCCAGCCACGTGTAGGCCTTGTAGACGGACAAGATCTGCATGTATTCACGTCCTTCCTAGTGTGCAGTCGCCCTTAATCATAATCAAAACCACTGCAACATTTACCATGACATGTCACCATTGCTTATGCAACGTCACTGTTTTCACACCAGTTCTGTAATGTACAGCTCAGAATAGAACAGCATTCAACACACAGTCACCATGCTCAAGTGCTGGTGCAGACTTGGAGGACTAGCTCCTAGCATGGGTTACAGCTTAGCCTGGTAGTTGAGTAATAAAGTTTAATACCATAATAAAATGCAAAACCACCAACTGTACATTTCAGATATCAACTCCTAGGGAGAAAGAGGGAGGCACCCATCACTGTATTATGTCAGCTGTTCTAAAATTGAGCAGATAAATGCAAAGTCAACAAATCAGGGCTGAAACTGTGTCTTCCCTCGTGCTAAGAGTGTGCATTAGGCTAATAGGCTTGTTGGCTAGTTAAGTCCACTATCTCTGGACGTAATGCTACTAGAGCAGCGTGGTGGTGAAACATGGAGTGATGCTGTCAAACAGTTCCAGGGTTCTGGGGTCATGGGGGGTTAATTCCTGCCTTGGGCCATTGTCTTTGAAGAGTTTGATGTGTTTTCCAAATGTCTGCATGGGTTTCCTTCTACACTGCATGAAAACACACATGTTGGTAGGTAGATTGGCTATTCAAGTGTCCACAGCTGTGAGTGTGTGAGTAAATATATGAGTGTGTGAGACCAATGTGTGTTCAACAGGATAAAAGAGTGGTAGAAAATGAATGAATGAATAAAAAAGTTTCCCTAACCTCTACCCAGCCCTGAATAAAGATAAATTCTGGTTACATCACCGCTATTGCACAGTTTTAGTAAAAGTGTCTTAAACCAAGTGACCAAAAGTGCAGAAAAGGCCAAACCATTTCACTTCTAAAGTGAAAACACTAATAACTTAATCCCACAGCCCCCCCCCCCCCCCCCTCCTCCTCTCTCTGCCTGTGTTCTTATCCCCGTGTGCAAATATGACTACAACCGCTCTGGCAGCTGGAAGGGAGTGAAATGATGCAAGAGGAACGAAGCTGTGTGCCTGCACACTTCCACAAAGGCTCTTTACAAACAGCCTGGCGTGCTCCCTGGGTTAAATTTAGAGACCCAGCACTTTGCCTGCATCTCTCGACACAGTCACTGGAGAACAACAGCATTCAAACACACGCTGCATCTCTTAAAGAGCGGCCAGGGAGATATGACAGGGAGCATAAGCTGCCGGTTGAATAAATAGATGAATAAAATAGCAGCTAGGTGAACACAAAAAAGACGGATCCACACTTCTCCCGCATGCACTGGTGATGTTGTACACATTAAAGCTTGATGTTGGCGTGGTGTGGGAGTGGGCGGGAATAAGCCCAGACGGCGTGGAGAAATTCAATAAGGCGTTTTACACCGCGCACACGGAGTGCTTCTTATATAAAATGTGTTGTTTCCAAGCTGCATTTTTACTGCACATACTGAGTCAGAGTAAGCCGTAAAAACCCTCACTCCGGGCCCTTCTCTTAATTGGTCCCTCTATTATATTTTCGTACAAGTCCTTGAAGATTTGTCGAAGTTAATATTTTATAGGCAACACTCCACCGACTCCGGCCAACTCCCGAATTAATGAATTGAGACAAGAATCCAAAGACTTGCTCGCAGCAGCAACTGTCAGCAACGCATTAGAGGGAGCCTGCATCAGCAAGATACTGCCAATTTACAGAGGCAGAGAGAGAGAGAGAGAGAACAGGGAGATAGAACTAAGAGAGTGGGGGATGTATACAGAGAGAGAGATGATGAGAAACTGAGTAGAGAGAGAGAAATAGATAAAGAACTGAGAAAATGAATGGAGAGAGAGAGTGACAGTGAGTAGAACGTAGAATAGTTTGTGTATGTAATGTAAAACCGTAAGAGAGTGATGTCCACAGAAAGCTTATAAACACACACACACACACACACACACACACACACGTCCTGGTTTAGCATCTCAGGGAGTCTCCAGAGTGCTTTGTTGCCTTGTGCCCTGTTCAATTTTGCATGAGGCCACACAAAGTAAATCCACTCTTTTGTTGCAGCAGCTAAATAAATAGAACACGTCCACTGAATCATAGGCACAATTAGACAAACAGCAGCACAGGGTTCAGCCAGGCCTTGTTCAGCCCGAAGACTACAGTGTTCAGACACTGCCCTCTCAGTCAACAAGCTGAGATAAACTGTACAGTCTTTCTGTTCTTAACAGATTTCTGGTCTTTATTAAATCTCCCCTGAGTTACTGATAGAGACTCTTTGACTCACTGGTCAGCTGACACTGGGAAATCAACTCCGCTTTCTCCAAACTCACATCAGTGTGTGTGTGTGTGTGTAATTCAGTAACGCAGCAGCGTCTGCAGCCATAAATTGAGATATAACTCCCAGACCCCGTCCCATTTCCCCGCGAGCTAGCGCAAGTGTCAACACTTCAGCTTGATTGGCCCTTATTGATTGAATTCAACTTCATATTCCTTGATATTTGATGGTTGCTCGAGAGCAGATGCAACAAGTACATAATTATCTTCGTAATTAAGCTGCCAAAACACGCGCACCAGCGGAGCACCTTTGAAACACTGAGTGTTCCATTCATTAGCATCTCTGTAAGCTTATTAATCATCTAACAGGCAATTAGCAAGCTGTTACCGTTTGCGCCTGCTATGTAAATATATTCCTGGGTTAATTTCTCCCTCTGATAATAAAGAAAACATTATGAAAATGAGCTCTGCGACTATGTAAATGATCCGTGCTGTTAACTGTGGAGCAGGGGTATCACTCAGCTGTGAAAGGGGGATGCAAAACATCAGAAAAAAAGAGAGGAAAAGTCTGCCAGAGTTGCTGTGGTAGCTGCTCACTAACCTCTGATAGACATTTCATGCTGAGCCAACGGCCTCCACCAGGCTGGGCCCTGACCTTAAAGGGCAAGTCCTTAGGCTATGGCTTAGTTACTGCATTTCTGAGGCCAGTCTGCGCCGTCACTGTATGAAAACAGGCCCCCCCCCCCCCCCCTTAAGAGCAAGCAATAATGAAGCCAAACACAAAGCCCACAGAGCTAACCCTCCATTAGTAACCGAGCACTGTGCTGAGCTCTGACTGATACCTGCATGTTCCACTCTGGGGCAGTGTTTCCAGGGGAAATGGGATTTTCTGCCAGAACCACGCTGAATAGCAGCAAAAACCACAAGTGACACATGTATCGCACGTCTCCAGCCAAATGAGCAGCCCCTCCGGACACGCTGTTAATGCTGTATACACCGAGAGAGTACTACGACTTACATTTAGGCAAGCTCCCATCCAGTCAAAACACAGTCCCTCAGTCAGAGCCCGATCTTGGAACGAAACTACATTAGAAGTGAAGTTCTACAGTCCATTCACACACACACACACACACACACATACACATATTTATTTTAATTTATTATATATATAATGTGGGTTTGTGTTATTTTATCTTCCACTGCACAAATTAGCATGTACTGTGAATGCTATTTTTAAGCCCGATGTGGTGTCATGGTGTATTCTGAAAGCAGCAGACTGGTGTTAATCAGCTCTATACACCAGTGGAGGAAGTGGAGCATAACACTGACACACACTATGTGAATACATACATACACACACAGCACCATATTCCAGCATGTTAACACATAAACATATATAAATAATTAAATAAATAAGGAACACAGAAAAATGAGACATGGACACAGTTGGCTACTTCCCAGAGGCCCTCTGTCAAGTTGGAAGACATAAAGTCAAACTGACTCTCTCTCTCTCTCTCTCTCTCTCTCTCTCTCTCTCTCTCACACACACACACACACACACAATCACTTCCACTTCTACTGCGGAGCGCAGCCAATTGGATAAGCACATGAAGTCAAATGCCAGAAGGTTTAGCAATCACTCTGTTCCCTGATGGCAGAAATATCAAATCTCTCTGTCTATAAGAGTCTCTCTCTCTTTCTCTCTCTCTCTCTCTCTCTGGCATCTGAATGGCCACCATGCGTATCCCCATCAACAGAAATACAAGAGGCTTGTATATCCAAATATGCATGACTATGGAGTGCTTTATAGGCCCCAGATGTGCCCTCTGTGTGTGTGTGTGTGTGTGTGTGTGTGTGGTGATTTATCGGCGCTTGGCTGAACTCAGATACTGAGAAGACTTTCAGTGTTGAGCTGATTTGAAAAGCAGTTCCGATTTGACACTATTCACAGTCCTCTCCTGTTCAATGGGGTGGGATTCATCTCAGAAATGTCCTGTGTGGACTCCTGAGAGTTTGAAGCACACAGAACTGAAGCGAGACATCTTTGAATTTTATTTTCCTGCATTTACATGTATAATTTAGGATATTTATTAATGTATTACAGTTATGCAATGAATTACATTTTGTATTAACATTGTTGACTTGTATTATATTTCTGACAGTAACATAACAACACTCTATAAGCTGTGTACACCGGGGTTGATTAGAGATATTGGGTTTGAGTGAGTCGGTAGATCAGGGAACGTGATGGGAGAGTTAGATAAGGTATAATAGGCTGAGTTAATGTGGACTGGGTGTTTGTGTATTGAGTTAGACTGAACTGGTGGTTAGGGTTAGGGGAAGTGGTAGTAGGGTTGGGCAGGACATGCTGGGGTAAGTTGAGTAGACTGGGTTTGACTGTATTGAGTCAGACTGAGACAGGGTGTTGTAAGTTGGGTAGGACGGATTAGGCTGAGTTTGATTGGACAGACAGGGGGTGTATAACGGTTAAACCTGGGAGAGATAAAGTTGGAGTATTTATGGCAGAGGAGACAAAGAGAAATCATGTTCAAATGGTCAAACAAACATGATTTATTGTTATTATTGGTACATAAATGTGAGACAAATATCTCCAGATGGACTCCAAGAAAGAAATCCATGAAAGCATTGTAAGATTTGGGACCGTTAGTATAAATGATTGTGCATAATGTGGCAATGTGAAGCCACTGAAGGTAAATGGAGAGTGACGTTTGAATCGAGCAGGAAAACAAACACAAATAAAACTTTAGCAGAAAGCTATCTTCGACAGGCTTTAGCGTCTCCTAATTGCTGTCGAAAATTGAGCTTGAGTCCTTCGTTCCACCCATCTCCGCTCGTTTCTCCAGAGTGAAGCTTTTTTCGATTAAGGCTAGTTTCTCTCGTCGCTAATTACTGCCACTTGTGTTGATTTCCTCTCAGAAGGGCCATAATTTCTCCTCTCCTCGGCCCTCCACTGTCACCCAATCAATTAACATGAGTAATACCCAGCCTATTAGAGGCCTGGCCACTGCCTTGGGAAGGCGCTTTGTCATCAGCAGGACGAATGATTGCTTAATATAGCAGGCAGGCTCAGAGGAGAGCTTTACCGGCGTACAATCCACTAAAATCAATAGCAACAGTCAGCCTATATTGTTTCAAATGAGGAGAGTGCAGGCTACAATAAAGCGCTCAATAGTGGCGTCTGGCTCCATGAGACGCTGAGTAGGCATTAAGTTCCCTCAGCTACACGGCCGAGCATTACTCTCGGATGGCCTGATACTCAGCATTCCGTCCAATAGCATGCTGTCTTTGCTATTGGATGTACTCACACTCGCACACACACACACACACACACACACACACACACCCACACCCACACACACCTGCTCCTTTAACGGCAAAAGCCTGTAGGTCTTAATGAGCTTCCAGGGACTTCTTACACCATGTTCTGGAGATGGGAATTTACAAGGATGCGGAGCTGCTGACTTGTTAACGGCTTCCAGGACGCATTGCTTTTGGACGATCTCCCAGACGCAGTCCACTTTAGGGTGTGTGGAAGCGATGTGAGTTGTTTTAGTGTCTCGCGGATGGCTCTCCTGTTTTTCATCACCATGAAAACGCTGCGAGGCATTTTTTAGAGCCAAGGTCTGAGAGAGTTTTAGGGCTCGTATAAACACATTCATTCACTGGAGCATAATCAAAGTCTTTCTATCCGTAAAAAAGTGTAGCATGTGGTAGTCTTTTGCTTCCAGAGATGGTCCGCACTGTTTACTGAATACTTTTACATCGCTTTCAGACTCATCTCTATCAGACGCATCTGCGTCATAGAGTCAACTGCCATCATTTTATTGTACATAAGAATAGGAAATTAATTTGTATCCTGTTTAAATTGAATGCAGCTGGCACTTGCTGAGTTCTGTGAGTAAATATTGGAAAAACATGACAATGAAAAACAGATAAACTACCGTCACACTGTTACAACACATCTTAAGATAAGACTGGGCTTTATTCCACTTTCAGCGCAGTAAAATTAGCTCCTGTTGCTAACCTCCTAGCATTTTGCGTCTGCAGGCCTTCCACTCTGGTACCAGATTATCTGATGCTGTTATCTCTTTGTTGAGCTGCTAATGAGCAACGATGGCTTTCTGATCAAATTTCAGATTACATTCCATGCATGTTACTGAAGAAATAATATGACACATTTCAATGGAGGGACGTCTAAATAAAGCGGAGCTTGCTTTTTACAGTTACTATGAAAAATGCTGAAGTTTTTGAGGTCCATACCGTCACTGTTTTACACTCTTCACAATGCTTTATTGGCTTCACAAACACCAACGCATGTCAGAACTGTCAGCAAAGGTTTGTAGCATATTTAGAGTTGTTTTATATAAAAACCCTACCCCGCTCAGTGTGTTTGGAGGCCGAATGGAGCTGTGGAGCTGACTCAGTGCCTCTGATCTCCACTCATCCCTCATGTACATCTCCCTCTTTTCAGAGCAGAACAGAGCGAGGGATATAAGATGATCATCCAGGACAACAGCAGCCGCAACAGGTGGCTGTGGATAAAGTGACATCCTCTTCTGTCTCTACAGCAGGGGTTCCCAAATTTTTGACTACAGACCAGACAACAACAATTTTTGATGAAGAGTGGGGAGGGGGTAATGCTACTGTCGCTCACCTCAGCCAGTCAGGAAGGGTTATGGGCTTTGACCGATGAATTTGTTACTGCCACTCTTCTCATTTTCATAGGCTGAGGAGAGTGCGGTGAACACATCTATATCTCCAGTTTGAATCGACATTGACAGGGTGAAGAGTGGAAGCAGAGGCAACTATTAACTGCATTGAGCATCTGAGCATGAGCAAAACATGGTTCACAAGCACATGGGATATACTCGATCACAAGTATCTGACGTATCTCACCTGTTTCACACAAATATCTGGACAGAAAGTAGTAGCACTTTAGGGCCACTGTGATAAGTTTGGGTTGACAAAGACAAAGAGACATGACAAAATAGAATGTACTTATAATCATATATAATTTATAAAAATATATAATTTCCATTGATTTAATCACAATAATTAAGTGTTATGAAAAACTGGTAATATGTAGCTGGCAGTGGTTGTGTTCCCAGTGCTAAACAACCAGTGGTTGGAAACCTTGGCTGCCATGTTTAGAAATGCACAGCAAGACATTCATGAAAATATTCATAACTCCTGGAATGTAGAGATGCTGACCGTACGAAAGGTCAGGATGGAACAAATTAACAACAAGTTTATTAAGACCTTTAAAAAACGGCTGTGGAAAAAGCCAAGAAAATTCAGGGCTAAACTCAGCTAGGTCCAGATTTCCCATGACAGTAAACACAGTATTGTTTTACATGGACATACAGCCTTGTATAATTGCTTCAAGGAGAAAGCAATTAAATCGTCAAGGGCAGACTGAGCTGGAACTTCACAACAGGTACAGGATTGTTTTTTTCTTACTTTGAATTTCGGTCTCTGACAGATATATTTTTAGAGAACGTCCATTCAATGGCCCCCAACCCACCCCCACCATGCATTCTCTGGAATGATGAAGCCTAATCTAATACATCTGGACTGGAGTGGTGTTTGCGATCCAGAACTACATCATCCAACATCAGTTGCTGACATCCTCAATATTTCTGTGGCAGAATGCAATCAAATCATTCACAATCACAATCAGTGTTCTCATCTCTTGTGTAAAGCCAACATAGAGGATTAGAGGCTGTTAGAAGTGCATTTACATTAGGGTTGGGCGATATAACATTAATACCATATACCGCGGTATTTAAAAATGTGGAACGTATCTCAAATGAGGGCGGGGTTTATGACGTGTGTGTGTCGTGTCAAATTTCTGTTCTGTGTGAAAGAACAAGCAAGAGTTTAAGAACTTGGACTGTAATAGCTAAGACGTATATGCCATAATCAACATATTTACACAGAAAAGTGTTCATCATTTCATTCAAACATGTACCTACATAAAGAAGAGAACATGCTGTTGCCATTTCCCTGCATTTACAAGTCTTTTATGACTTTTATGTCCAAATCCACCTGAAATCTTTTGACCAGACAAGGCTGGTGTTACTTATCGATTTTTCCTTTCCACTATAAATGTCTTTTAGGAGGCAGATCTTATCCATTTCGTTCCACATTATGTGTCGGTTTACGAGTCCTAATGGCGTTATCTGCCAGGTTCTTGAATTCTCTGTTCCACCTTAAGAGCTGAAGCTAGCGCTATAGCTTATGAAACCTTTTGAAGCAACTGTTGTTCCATGGCACTTACAAAAACTGTGGTTTTCCCTGCACTTACAAGAATGTAATGTCTAAACCACATGAAAAAAAATTCATGTGAGAAAAAACAAGGCTGGTGTTATTTTCTCTTCAAACATAAATGTCATTTTAGAAGGCAGATCCTTGCTTCCTATTCACAATTTTCATATTCAAGCATTTAGTTCCACCTTGAATGAGTCCATTTAAGAGTCTCCAGCTACTTATTGAATACTCAATTCCACCTTAAACAGCTGTGCGAAGCTAAAGCTAGCGCTAGGTTTATAAACTCATTTTTATTCCCATTTTATCCATTAAAAACACACAACCAAGTGCACGTCATGTCACTAAAACATCTACCTACTGGAGAAACGCTTATATTTGATGTGTATTACAAAGCTTGATTACTCCATTCCACCTTAAATAGATGAATATGCGAGACTTTTCAAACACAAATTTTATTTCTTAATTTGTTTAAAACACACACACCATGGAGTGGTGAACCTGCATCAATATCTTGAAAACAAACCAACAATGGTATTTACACCTTTCAATCATGTTCTTAATTATCTTCTTCATATAAAACACAAAACACAGCCCTGACACCTTTCAAACATCACTATTCCTCACTTTCTTTAAATAAAAGTATTTTAAGTAAAAATATTCATAGGCATCTCAATGATCTGAATATTTTTTCAGAAATGATTTGCTGTTACCTGTTCAGTAGTGTTGCTGCTTGTAAACTTTTCAAACACAAGGCCAATATTTCCTCTCATTTCCTGTCATGGAGATGTTTAGAAGGGCAATGGGGCTTTCTGGGTCCAGTAAAATATAACATTGACTTTGTTCACTTGGTCATTTCATGGCCGCGGGACACTGTTTGTAGATCAGGCCACACGGTGGACTGTAAAATGATTGGACAGAGGGTGGGATCACAGGCATACGAGTTTTAGGGCCACGGCGTTAAATAATAATATTAAAAAAAAAAAAAAAAAATTCTGGCTTTATTCTCTGAATTTTTACTTTTTTTTTTTAAAGCCGTGACCCTAAAACGCTGTCGTACAGACAGGATCTCGGAGGGCGGGATCAAGAGAATACAGTGCTTCAGCAATGCTATCAGAGACAGCAGTGTTTTAGCTTTGACTGTTTCCTTAATCTATGATCACACACCTTGGACATTTTATAACTAAATACAGTAAATATCTTCCTTTAGATTAAGGAGAGCTCATTGACTGGAGATGTGACAGTCTGAAAACAGGCGGAGAAAAACAAGCCCAGTAGCCCACCACAATTGATGAATATATATAAGAATAAATGAATTTATAACTAAACTTGGGTTAAGAGAGGAAGAAGGATGATAACAGACAAAATACTCAGAAGACCCTTCACTCGAACACACAAGTATGAGGCTTTATCCTCTATTTATGTGTGTTTTGAGCCTCAGTTCACTGGAATTATGTGCTGTGGTGTGCTAATTCAAGTGCCTGTTAGCTGGCCAGCTCTGCTTCTAAACAGTGTAGGATCGTCTTAGTTCGCGTATTTTCCAATTTCCTCTTCCTCTAAAAAGAGTTACTGAAATTCGCTGTCTAAAAACAGGTTTTTAAATCATCAACACGTGTGCTGGTGTACACTGTCAGTCTGTGCTGAGCTAAACTGCACAACACAAACAGTCAGAAAACCCTTCACTTGACTTTGTGCTCACAGATATAAGGCTCAGTGCAGCTCCACAGTGCGCAAGCCTTTTTTGAAACAGTATGTCAGTATGAAAAATGTGGATATCACACATCCCTAATTTACATATACTTGTTTGGACAGCTGACCAATCAGAACAGAGCTGATTTACAAATATCAGACAGAGTTATGCAGAAAGTCAGTAGTCTGTTTGTTTCTATTGGATTAAAGGAAGTTTTGACAATGATCAAATAAAATGAATCATGACGGTATTTGGGTTCACCCCCCTCCCTGATGTCTGTAGAGGACATTCACTGGGAAAGAAATACAACACAAATGTAAGATGTGGACCCTTTAGTTTGGGAAAGAAATTGCAGATTTGCAGAAAAAAAAGAATCACTGTGTAGTTGACTCATGACAAAGAGAGGCTAAATTTAGAGACTCTTCATCTTTTACATCGTCCCTGGCCAATATTCCTCAAGCTCCTCTCACCATACAGAGAGAGAGAGAGAGGGAGAGAGGAGGCAGCATTAAGATTCAGGCAGCATCCCTGGATCCCAGCTCTCACTCCTTGTAGGGTCAGAGAAATCAAAGCACCGCACATCAGAGGAATATCAGAGTAGGACTCATAGATTAGAGCCCACGGGGTTCTGCAGCTAATTAAAAAAGAAGCAGGAAAATGGTTCTCATCAGCTCCCAGTGGAAGCGGCGGAGAATGATTAGCTGCAGGAGATCGATACGGCCCATCAGCCCATCCCAGGTGAGCCCCCCAGGGAAGGTGGGGAGCCTTTGCCGACAAGACTTTTCTGAATTTTAAATAAAAACAAATACACTGGGTGCGGAGGAGGGATGAATTATTGAATGTTGGGGGATGGACGGGGGATGAAAGACGAGCGTGAGGTTGAGAGAGGAGCGTTTCTGACGTGAGGGCAGGAAGATGTGGAAGGAGAAGGGAACACTAAACACACGTATGGACCGAAGAAGGGCTCTTAGACAGAGAGACTCAAAAAAAAGTAGAACTGCTCACGGAAAGATAGCTCCCAAGAAAGACGGATCACAGAAGGACCACTCACTGATTGAAGGAGGGTTTACAGACACAAAGACGGCTTATAAACAAAAGACAGCTCACAAACAGACGGAAAAATGGCTCACAGACTTAAGGACAGCTCAGAGACAGAAGGACAGATCACAGACTGAAGGACAAATCACAGAAAGAAGGATGGATCACAGACTGAGGGAAAGCTCTGAGACAGAAGGACAGATCAGAGAATAAAGTACGGATCACAGACTGAAGGACAGCTCATTGACAGAAGAACAGATCACAGACTGAAGGACAGCTCTAAGACAGAAGGACGGATCACAGACTGAAGGACGGATCACAGATTGAAGGACATCTCTGAGACAGAAGGACAGATCACAGAAAGAAGGATGGCTCTGAGACAGAAGGACAGATCACAGACTGAAGTATGAATCACAGACAGAAGGACGGCTCAGAGTTGATGGACAGATCGCAGACTGAAAAACATAAAAGACTGAAGGACAGATTGAAGACATAAGGACAGATCACAGACAGAAAGACAGATCATAAATAGAAGGACTGATCACAGACTGAAGGACAGATCACAGACTAAAAATTTGATAACAGATGTAAGGATTGGTCACAGACAGAAGGAAAGATCACAGCTCAGATGGCGGCTCTTGTCTGGGCTTCGTTAAATTCACTGACAGCTCTTCAGTGCTCTTTTCCCGTGGTGTACAAGTGTACAGTACCTTGTTCAATTCATAATGACACCGCTTTAAATTTAACGTCCATTTTGAGTCACAGTACAGAAACTGTCATCAGTGCCTGACCTCACCCTGAATGAGTTTTACTCTCTAGAAAAATGAGAGGAATTCCTTCATAAAGTGGTTTTATGGAGTTATCTCTGACCTATGTACTTTACATAGCGCTGCATTACCACATGCTCTAAGCCCTGCTCAGGCTGAAGGTGTTGAGTTATGTCTTCCGTGCTGCCGTAGATGAGGGGGTGAGTGAGTGTGGGAGTGAGCTGGAGCTGATTGTGTTCTTTCATAAGGGAGAACATGCTGAATGTGCCCTTCAGCATGGAACGGGCGTGGAACTTTCTGTGCTAATATGCTGGGGACTGCGTGCTCCCCCGTGCTGTTAACAGCGGGCTGGAGAGGGAGCCCACAACAGCGAGGCCGGTCATTTCCCCCAGACGCCCTTTTGCACCAATCAGTTCAGTGCTTACCCTTCTGGATCACTGAATACCCCCCCACCTCCCCACACTACCACACGTCTTAACACACCATTGGGCTGTCAATCCTCCCCATACACAACCCACATACAATGAAAGGCCCACATGTACGCAGTTAAGAGTATATTTCCCATAGCAGTAATGCTAAAATAAAGTGAAAGCAATCATGCTAATTGGTGGCTAGGTTAGCCATCATTTCCTGCTCCTACAGTAAACATCAAAGCCTTGGTGGAAGTCAGAGCTCATTAAAACAGGGGTTTTCCATAGTCCATCATGTTGTCCAGATCAATGAAGTCAAAAGTTTAAGCACAGAGAATTGTGGCTGGGCTTAAACACAGTCTAAATCCAGTCAGCTCTATTAAACCCTAACACACAGAGTAACACACTGGATTTGAAACCTTCCATGTATCTTTACTCATTATCCATTTCATCAGCTCCACTGACCAGAAGGGAGCACTCTGTAGTTCTACAATTACAAACTGTAGTTTCTCCATCTGTTTCTCTGCATACTTTCTTATCCCCATTTCACCCTGCCCTTTAATGGTAGGACCCCACAGTACCACCACAGCAGGTAAGATTTGGGTGCTGGATCATTCTCAGTGCTGCAGTGACATTCACCAGAGTTAAATCAACACTATTAGTGTTAAATTAATCAATTAGATATGTTCTGAAATTTGACTGGCCAATGGCCAACTCTCTGAGCCTTAGTTATAGTCTTAACTCACATACGGTACCAGTCAAAAGCTTGGACATCTTCTCATTCAATGTTTTTCTTTATTTTTTATTATTTTCTTCATTGTAAATTAATATGGAAGACATTAAAACTATGAAGGAACACACTGAAGTATGTAGTAAACAAAAAATGTTAAACAAACCATACTTTAGATTCCTCAAAGCAGCCATCTTGTGCTTTGATGACAGCTTTGCACACTCTCTGCGTTCTCTCAGTCAGCTTCATGAGGTCGTCACATGGAATGGTTTTCAGTGAACAGCTGTGGCCTCATCAAGAGTTAATTTGTAGAACTGCTCGCCTTCTTAATGTGAGACCGTAACTTGTGTTGTGCAGAGGTAGGGGCTGGTACACAGTTGTATACTGTGAACAGCCCTATTCCACCAATGGCTAATGAGAAGATGTGTCCAGACTTTTGGCTGCAACTGTATGCTACATTTCTGTATAAACATTTCAGCTTAATAAAACATGTTTGTAATAAAGACAGTTAGACATCTCACAAACTTACAGCTTTATCTGTAAACACTGCTCTGATCCAGACCACGTTCCTGTACTCAGAGATCTTCCTACTGTATTTAGCGGCCATCAGAGTGCATGATTTTTTCAGAAATACATAATAATAATGTTTTTCTTTCAATAATTTTTAGAAATGCAACATCAGTATGAATAAAATGCAGAAGTGAGCAGTGATTATGTGTTATTTCTGTTTATTTATTCTAGCATCCCTGTGGAATTTTCAATACAGTATTAGCATAAAATAAACAATGTCTGAATGGAGAATCAGGTCAATAAAACCCAATCAGCGTGTGTTTGAACATCTGAGAACTTGTGGGACTTTATTATGAGTTTCATAAATTCACAATAATAGACAGAGCAGGGTTTTTGTTAATTTTCCATAAATGCTCTTCTGCAGTGTGTTGCAGAGGGACTCTTTCAGGCTGATTATTTAGTGACTTGAAGAACAACAGTAAGACTAAGCTTAAAGAGGCCTTCTGGCATTTAACTAGTGTTTAAGCCCAGGGAGAGAGGGCAGAAGGGCAGTAGATTTCAGAACTCTTAAGCGATTCTGCTAATTAACTTCACAGAGTCACTATTCCACCTCACTTAGAGAAACCAGGCCAAGGTCTCAATCCACCTGCCCGCTGTGTATTAGCCGTGGCACATGCTAACGCCCCACAGACCCTCTTATACCCCTCGGAGCTGAGCTCCCCACTAATAGAGCTGCATTAGCTCCTTTGCTAACAGGCGAATTATAGAGAGGGACATGGGGATCTTCTGTATGTCAAACGACAGCGGATGAAAGCACAAACAGCGGTCTCTTCCAGCGAGCATTACCCGTGTTTCTGCCGCCGAGATGTCAGCCTTAATTTGCCTGTAAATAATTGACTTCCCCTTGTCCAGATCCCAGAGGAGCCTTCTAGTTTGTTCAGGAGACAGCAGAGCTGCATGCGCAGCAAATTAGCCTTTCAGATATGTGTAACCTCCCCATCCCCACACACACACACACAATGTTTTCTGCCCCCTTTTCCTCATCGCCTCTCTTCAGTAATAACCTTCAACTAACCTTTAAACCGCGCTGAATAATTTAGAACCCATTTTCATATCAATAGTGGAGTCAAGCCAGGCAATTATCTTTTATCTGTATACTTCACTGTCAGACCACAGCATAATAAAGTTCTCCCAAGAGGCCTGAACGAGGGAAAGAAAGATGAAGGGGGTGTCGGCGGGTGTGTGTCTGTGTGTGTGTGTGTGGGGGGGGGGGGTGAGGAGTGATGGGATGAGAGTGGGGGTGAGAAAGAGAGTGTGAGAGAGAAGGATAAAGATGGGAGGTAGAGAGGGAGAATGAGAGAGAGAGACCAAAAGAGAATGGCAGAGAGAGCGAGAGAGACAGTGAGGTTGAGATGAGAGAAAGAAGGAGACAGAGAGAGAGAGAGAGAGAGAGAGAGAGGGCATGAGCTGTACCCTGGTGATGTTATCAGAAGATATTAATGCAGTGATGAATAATGCAGTAATAACTATCAAATCTGTAAGAAAGAAAAAGGAGAGAGAGACAGAGAGAGAAAGGAGAGAGAGAGAGAGAGAGAGAGAGACAGACAGAGAGAGAGAGAGAGAGACAGACAGAGAGAGAGAGAGAGAGAGACAGAGAGAGAGACAGACAGAAAAGAAACAGCCCACATCTGTAGCTCATTTCAGAGATCCAGGCCAAGCAGAGTGTGTGGCAGCGTTATGACGACCCCAAAGATAAACAGGACAAATTGTCAGCTCATCTGTGGTGGTTAGAGAGAGAGAGAGAGAGAGAATATGAAGAGGGGAACGGGTTGCGGGAGAGAAATACTGCTGACAACAAACATTGCTACGAGAGCGAGCCCCACTAAAGCATGGTGGGACAGAACCTGACAGTGATTTAGGGTGAAGCATAGCATGTGGGTTCCCAGAACGAAAAAAAAAAGAGAAAGAGGAAGAAAGTGAGAAATTCCCTGAGGAACTCATTAAAATGCACTTGTACAGCCACCCAGATCCTCCATCTCTCCACCTGCTGTGCTGGCACACCACGAGCCCAGGGTCACAGCCGCCATCATTATCCTCTTTGCAGCAAGATTTACCAAGCCCCCCGAAATGCGGAGTGACATATTAATGAGCCGACATATGGGCTCTGTTTCCTATGAAGACTTCACGATGACATGTGAAAGAAAGATATCAAAGATATCTAAATATTAGACCAATTAATAAAGTTGTCATTCAGAGAAGAGCAGCACTAGCTCGACTTCTTCTGCAGAAACCTGTGAATACGTCAGGGTCGGGTTCCTCTGTCACACAAAGTAAACTATAGACATCGAGCAGCCAAAACATTAAAATCGCCTCCTTGCTTCTACACTCTTTGTAGTTTTACAATTACACATTGTTCTCCCAGTGTTGCTCTGCATACTTGGCATGCATCGTTGAGAATCAAAAGACGACGAACAAAACTGTGCAGCACTTAATTCTACAAAGTGGACCAACAAGGTAGGTGTGTCTAATAGAGTTGACAGTGAGTGGGCACAGTGTTTAAAAAACTCCAACAGCACTGCTGTGTCTGATCCACCATCAGGACACAAACCTGTGTGGTCAGTAGAGCTGATACAATGGAAAATGAGTGTAGAAACGAGGTTATTTTAATCTGATCAGTTTGATCATATTTCATGGTCTACTGTTTTTCTCACACCTGTGGACAATTTCACACACTCACTAACATCCAGTCACTCACACATTCATGTGTTTTTGGGTTGTGGAAGGGAACTCCAGCACCCGGAAGGACCCTATACAGACGTAGAGAAGCTCTGTGAATTGTAAACATGAACAAACCTTCACTGTGGACACTGAACACTGCGGTCGGCCACGTAAACAGGTTTAAGAACCAGATCCTCCGCAGAACTGAAGTGCGTTCCAGTCACAGCTGAGGACCCTCACGTGTTTCTACTTAAAAAACATATGTCTTGAGTTTAAAATTCAAGATTAACAGTTAGTTTTGAGATGAAATGGCAGATGTAGTCCATATGTTTGTGTGATGTTGATCCATGCAAAGAGTAAAATGACTTACAGCAGCATTCAGTTACATGGTAAAGGTCATTTTCCCCGCTTTCTGAAATAACGTTATTAGGATGTTTTGGCCTGACAGTGAAATAAAAGGATATTTCTGGAGCGCAGAACTGTTCATGATGAAACAGGATGCTTGAAGAGCTGCTCTCTCTCTCGCTCGGATGCAGTGTTGTCTTTGAAGGATGCACTCTTTGCTCTCTTGCGCTCAGCCTTTCACTGAGGATCTTTGGAGAAAAGCACCATTGAGATTATGACTGGCATTTCAAGCCCTCACAGAAATAGCCGAAGCATCCTGTGTAATCTAGGCCTCATTTCCTGCTGTGTCTCCAGCTGTGCCCCACCGCTCTGCAGAGGATCCTCTGAACACGTCTAAATCACTAATACAGGAGAAAACATCAGAGTGCACCTTCAAACCCAGAGGAATAACTGAGAGAGTGAGCGACCTGATAATAACACACCCTACTATGACTTACACCAGCAACTGCCAGCTCCAAAACTCCTGGCACCCCTGATAAACCTCAGCAAGACAGGCCGTAAAAAGCTTTTTGTTACTTATTCCCTTTGATATTTCACTCATAATATTAACAAAAATATTAACAAATGCAGAGCTCAGTATCTGAAGGGTGTTCTGTGTATCTCCGATACCTTCGACTACTCACTGAGCACCACAGCAGACGGCAGAGCTGTTATCTTTGTAAAAGGAGGTAGCACCACGTATAGAAAACTAAGGGTGTCAACAACTGAGGCAATAGATCTGAGAAAAACATTATTTTTGAAGAACAAATTTAGTTTTTTCTACATACAATCATTCTATGCCCAGTAAAGGTTAGATGGTAGCAATTAATTAATTTGTGAATGATATTCATGGGAATTACTCTTTCAACTTACTACTGTTAGTGACCTGTCTTTACGTGTTCAGGTACAGTATCAGCTGGTAACATCTCTTCTTACTGATCTGTGCTTTACCCGAGCAGGGAATCATCAGGCGAACCTGGCTTCACCCAGTGCACCAAACACACACTACAGGAAATACACACACTATTGAGAAGAACGATCGGAGCTCTAACACCCTGTAGATTCACAGCCACTTCAGTTACTAAGCAGATGAGCATTGCACTATAACGCTACATCACTTCAGCAGAACTAATGCTGGGTTTTGGGGGAATAATAATAATAATAATACCAGTAAAACCAGTTAATTACTTGTAAATATTTTGAAAATCAAAAAGAAAAACAGTAGTGTTCTCCCTGTGTCTGCGTGGGTTTCCTCCGGGTGCTCCGGTTTCCTCCCACAGTCCAAAAACACACGTTGGTAGGTGGATTGGCGACTCAAAAGTGTCCGTAGGTGTGAGTGTGTGAGTGTGTGTGTCGCCCTGTGAAGGACTGGCGCCCCCTAGGGTGTGTTCCTGCCTTGCGCCCAATGACTCTGGGTAGGCTCTGGGTCCACCGCGACCCTGAGCTGGATAAAAGGTCACAGACAATGAATGAATTAATGAATGAAAGTAGTAAAGTAAGTATTTTGCTCAGGTTTTCCGATGTCTTTTTCCTTATAAAGGACTTTATAATAATATTTTAATGTTTTCATGAAAGGAACAGGGTACATTTGAAACTAGATTTGCGTCTGTATTAACCCTATAACAGCTTACAGTACGTTACATTAACTTTACCCCAAGGTGTGAACAGTGCTGAAGCCACAGCCCAAATAAATCTGAGCACTGCTTCTGAAGTCATTTCCCAAATGACTGAGGTGATAAAAGTCTCAGTGAAAGGACAGTGTAAAGTCCTGTTCTAAAGGGAGGCACGTTGCCACATTGACGCTGTCACACAGCTGAGCGAACTGCAGCGTCCAGGTCCACGTTTCACTGTTGATTTAACGCTACAAGCCAGAGTCTAGAAAAGTGAGAGTGAGAAGGAAAGTGAGAGTGATAGCAGAAAGTGAACTGGTTCTGGCGGCTGTGGATCACTCCTGGGGGCTCTCCGCCTCATTAGCAGGTAGCGGTCTCTTGTAGAGTTGTTATCTGCTCTCTAAACCAGGAGCGGAATAATAGCAGCGCTCGGCTGAATCTCTCCCCTGTGTGTGCTGTGCAGTCAGAACCATGAAGCCTTATTAAACACTCACACACACACAAACACACACACACACACTGAGGGAATAAAACTAATGATGCAGCCGGCATATTAAAAATAAATAAATATATAAAGCTTGTAATAATCCAAATAACAGGCCTTGCTTTCACTATTCTCTTTCCTGATTCTCTACACACACACACACACACACACACATTCCTTAGAAAAGCATTTTCAAACAATTATATTAAAGGCGAGTAAATATTATTAAGATGTATTGTGGGTAATTAATTATGATGAATGTGGCCGCTGAGTGAGAGAGTAAGGCTCGTCTGAGCGTGTGCAGTTGTGACTCCCTGCCGCGTGAGTTATAATAACCTCGCTCAGGCGTTTTTCTCTTAATAATAACACCATTTCTCTCTCTAATTATGCAAATTGGCTTCCACATTAGCATAGCTAGCACGCTGCCATGCTACAAAGGCAGAAGCGACAGAATGCAGTTGATGCTTTGAGCTGAGAAAAAAAAACGAGTTTCTCTGTGTGCTTTTGTGTGTGTCTGTGTGTTTGTGTGTATGTGTGTGAGCTAATGAAGATGTTTAAGAATGCCTAAAATCCATTAATTGACACATTTTTGCAGAATCGTGGACTTGCACACGCGAGGGAATGGATAGACTTCTACAGAAACACACACAGAGAATAACCACAGCATCACATAGCTTTATGAGAGAGAGAGAGAGAGAGAGAGAGAGAGAGAGAGAGAGAGAGAGAGAGAGAGAGAGAGAGAGAGAGAGAGAGAGAGAGAGAGAGAGGCAGGAGTGAATAATGGCTTACAGGAAGAGAGATGGAGATAAAAGGAAGATTCACCCAAAACAAAAAGAACAAAAGGAAAAGCCTGGGAGGCCGTTCCGCATTCAAAACAAACAGCAGCTTTCTGAGATATTCCTCATCCTCTCTGTGCCCTTCTATTTTTCTCTCCTGTCTTACTTTCTCATCTCTCTCTCTCTCTCTCTCTCATATATATATATATATATATATATTAAACTGGCTGGCTCAGGGCATAACTGGCATGGAGCTTGACTCTGTGATTGATATTCAGTCTTCACTCTCAGGCTCTCCATGTTCACACCCACTCTATCTTTCCATCTCTCAATCCCACCATCCCTCCATTCCTCTAACTCTGTTTCCTGCCCTCTCTTCTCTTCTGAAAGCATTCCTCTGGATCCATGGCCCTTATAGTTTCTTCTGAAAAAAAAAAAGACTAAATTAAAAAAAACCTTCTGTAAGAAATGAAGTATAAACACAGCCGCGTGCCGATCCCAAACCAGCACAGAGCACAAGAGGAGTTACAGCCTCACCCCGAGTCTAATAGCACACATTAAAGACTTTAAATGACCCCATCCCCTGCCCCCACCTATCCCCACTTTCATTAAAGGTGAAGTAGCACACTCTGAGAATTTCATCTCTCTCTCTCTCTCTCTCTCTCTCTCTCTCTCTCTCTCGCTGCAGGCAGTTGTAGAGGGTTAGCATTTCATGAATCGGTTCATAATTTAAACGCCGATGCTGTCTGTTGGCAGAGTGAGCCATGAATTATTCAGCGCGACGCCTCGCTTTTCAAACAGACAAACAGACCAGGTTCATGCCTCCGCAAAGAAAGCACACAGCAAACAGTGCAATCAAAATGGCACAATTAATGAAGGTAATTAAGCAGCTCCAATAAACATTAGCTTATTAAGAGACAGGCCCCAGACAGCAGCAGGTTTCCTTCTGAACGAATGTCATTTTACAACAATCATTACTCTCTGCTCATCTACCAGACGATATCATACACATGTACTACTTTTACCTGACAGCCTCCTTTCTGTGAGCGTTCATTATTCACCGAGGGATCCGAACAGAATCCATACGTTTACAGAGCTGTACAACACTCGGAGGAAGCCCACAAAACCACTGCGTGTGCTGTTAGCGGTGAAATGCTATACGACTTAAGAACAAATACTGTACAAATGAACACTAATGTTTTTTTAGAGTAACTGGAAGCAATAGCAACCTTCCGATAGCTCTCTCTATATATATATGTGTGAATGGTAGGGAAAGCAGGGAAGAGAAGTGTTTGTTCTGAATACACACTGATTTAGATTCTAAAGCGCTTGTGTCAGAGTCAGACGAAAAGAGAGAGAAAAAACGAATCATTACTAATAAATGAAGACGAGATAAAAAAAAAAAAAAGACTCCCCTCAAATCTGGCTGTTTTATGTGAATCTTTAATGCAAATGGAATTTAAAATGAGGCGAAGCTTTCTTCAGGGACAGCCAATGTTTTCCACCAACCTGCTATTAAAATTTATACCACCGATGATTTATAAATCTTATTAATAGGCTCATGCTGAGGGAGAGAGAGGCTGTGATAAAGACACACTCACATTCTCTCTCTCTCTCTATCTGTCTGTACAGTAATTTTAGGCTCTTTTGCTTCCTCTCCACAGATTTTCATCCTCACATTCTCTCTCTCTCCACTGAATTTACACATGCTCACTCTTTACCCTCTCCCTCTGTCTCTCTCTCTGAGTGATTTCATAATTGGGCCCAGGCTCATTGTTATTCAAAACCCTGTAGAACCAATTAGTGCGGGCCCTCCTGACCCGGGCCTGCTCTCTAGCCATGCTAACTAAAGACTTTAAGTGAGGGAGCTGGAATACAGGTCTGATCTGGCCTCCAGTCTGATTAATAATCCTGTCAGACTCATCTCGCTCTTTAAAGAGAAAAGCCTGGTTAAGACTCGCCTTTTTCATCCCTCTGTTTCCCTGTCCCCTCCTTTTTCATGCCTTTCTATTAATCTTTAATGGTGGCTGGGTCACCCACTCACTTTTGTCTTGTCAGATAAATGTAGTGTTAACAGGATAATGAGCTTTCTGGATGGGAGGGGAGGGGGCGGGGGTGTTGTGGAGTTGGGGAGGTTAGGGAGGTTGAGGGTTTGGGGAAGCTGAGATGGGAGGTTGACCCCCAATCTCCATAAAAGCAGGACGCTGAAGGGGTCAGATGTGTAAAAAGTGTGTCATATTTTGCGTTAGCTCGGATCACTTAAACTGCAGGGTTTTACTGGGTTATTAATCTTGAGGCTTGTAATTATATTTATAATCATAATTATAACTCTGCTGCTCCCAGACCGGGCCGAGTTAGCAACAAAATGAGAAATTACCCTATGCCAATAAAGCACAAAGTAACATACTTATTAAGACTTATTAATGTTGATAGTTCAGTGAATAATTACATTTACACAACGTTCCCTCACCTCAAATGCAGACAGGGTCCATGTCTGAAGTTAGTGTCTTTGGTTTTTTCACTGGACCAGTGAAGCTAATGCAGCTAAAAACTAATGGGAGCTTATGCCCGCTAATTACATTATGCAAATTTATGCACAGCACAGCTTAAAAAAATATGTAGTAGCAAGTCTGTCTAAAATTACTTAAGAGTGTGACACAGTCTGAGGCTGGTGCTACTTTGCAGGGCATTAGCTTCAATTAAAAGTTAGCTAGTTCCACATCAGAGCTTTAGCACTAAGCTAAAGAGGCAAACTTCAGGCATGAGCCAATCAAGTCTCTCTCTCTCTTTTTATTTTTTTTACAACACCCAGAACATTGCTAATTATCACAGACAGTTAGTTTTCTCCTTCAAGCTTCATTGTGTTAGCATGTTAGCTGCAATTCAATAAGTAGCTGGCTGCAGTTTCTTGGAGAACGCGTGAGCTAGTCTAGCTGTCTAGCTTGGTAGCATTTTGTTATATGGGACGAGACCTGGCTAACGGATGGAACTGGCAATAACAACAAGCCTGAGAAAATGAGGTAATAAATCCCACCCTTCCTGAAAAAGGAAGGCTGTGTATATTTAACTTAATTGTCATGCTCTGAAAACTACTGGGCTGTACATTTCTGTGCCGTGTGTTGTCTGCCAGATTTTGGCCTCTGGCTGATGTCACTGTTCCCTCCTCTGCACGATCCAGGTGTGTGTGGTTAATCCCTCTTTTGCATAGTTCCTGTGATAATTCTATCAGCTGCTACCAGGGGAGGAAGAGTTCCCTTAAGGTTTCCTCCTCTTACCCTTAAGCTCCTTTCACACATGCACGGTAACCCAGAAATCTGCCGACGTTACCCAGAGGAGCTGTACGCGTGAAGGCATACATCCATAACATTTATGCCGGGCATTACTCTGAACTTATCCTGCCAGCCCCCTAGTACAAGTCGTAGTATCTGAGTGAACTCGTCTGTACAGAGCTGGTGATTTTCTCGAGAATCACAGTCAGTTCATGCTGTGCCTCCTGCACATGCTACACAGGCACCACCCCAAGCCGTGTGCAGCCATGTGTAACATTTCCAGCTTTGAGAACCCACCTGATGAAGCAAGTCTCAGGATGTACTCTACAAATGTGAAAGGGCAGCTCCAGAAACAGTCCAGATTTGGGCCAGGTTTTGGGGAAGAGTTACACAAATGTGATAAATTTCAAAGAACATATAAACAGTTCTCAATTTTCCCAGTGAAACGATGTATGCCGAACTATTAAAACCATCCCTTGAGTGTGTTATTACTGGGATGTTTAAACATGTCGCTATAGGTTGTATGTGCACTTCCTTCCCATAATTATTCACTGGATTGCTGAAAGTTATGCCTGTAATATTTATGCCACTATGGTCCAATAACACTGGAAAGAAATAAACCCTTTTCTGTGTTTCCTTCTATTACAAGTTAGGAAAGTTTTTCCTTCTCAGAAGCACATTCTGAAGAAAGCTGTATTTAATACTAAATACACTGTAAAAAAATACATATTTGTCTAGCGTGTAGTTCTTTAGGAATTGGCAGAGTGCAGCGGAGCTTGGCTCTGGCTCTGAAGGCTGGCTAGTGGGGTGTCTAAGTTTGGACGTGTGCTTTCTGTGGGCATAATAACACGATGAGGCAGATGGGAGATGGATGCTTCTTGAAAGCTTTTGGCACAGCGAGAAAATGACTGACATCGCAAACATGACCCAGCATCTATCCTAATCTCACTGTAATGAGAATGCAGATGGACTATAAAGCTGATATGCACTTCGTTATCCTCTGTGTGTGTGTGTGTGTCTGTGTGTGTGTGTGCGCGAGAGGCACAAATGCAAAGCCCTTGCCTGGAGAGCGATTGTTGACACAAAGGAGAAGATGGCCCTCCAGCTCTTCTCATCTGCATCACAAATAATGAGCGTAACAGCAAAACACTAGTCGTAATTCTTCAGCTAGCTAAAGGCTGTTTCCATTTGCCGTGTAATTGCAGACGGTGGTACGAACAGTGCTTGTAAAGCAATAAAACAACCACGTACAATGAATTAGCAGAGAGTAACATGGAGATATCTGAGCTAACGTTTACTCAGATCGACGGTAGCTAATGATTATTCCGCTAATAGCTGTTAATGGGGGAATATTTTTCCCCCTAATAATAATTCCCCTTCCCATTCCCCTCAGAGTGCTGACTGACAGATTACGGATTAATGCAAAGTAGCTTTTTCACAGTCTCCGTTGGCCACTGAGAGCGGTGGCCATTTTTCTCCGATACCGTCCAATATCCGCACTTATTACAGTGACAAATCTCTTTCATTAAACGTGGTCCGAGACAGATAGGATCTCGGAGTAATCTCGAGGCTTGGCCTAGGACCAAGCGAAATTGTTTCTTGATAATTCCTCTGTGTTGACATCAAAAGCATCGCCACTGGTCGTGTTTTTATTGCTCCCCCGTCTGCCGTCTCACGGAGTCATGCACATCAAAACCAGGCCTCTCTCCATATTGTAATATTGCAGCGGGGATTTCACCCTACAGCTACGTGTTTGTACGGTTGTATAGTCTCCAGCGAAAGGCCTGTTTCATCTCTATTCAAAGCCATGGGAAAAAGAAGCAATCTGTTGAAGGAATGGGAAATGAAGGATCCGACTCTTCCTGTTTTTCTTGTCTTGTTCCCCCCCTCCCCATCCCTATCTCTCTCTCTCTCTCTCTCTCCAATGAGGATCTTATGATGGGAGGATTGTGGCTTGTGGAGGAGGAGAAGGAGGAGGAGGTGGGGTGATGTTAAAAGAATATCTCCCACATAAACCCAAAGCCTCTGGGGGCTTTCTGCAGACAACTTTGTCTTTTACACAAACACACACACACACACATTGCTTTTCTCTTTCTTTTCATAGCACACAATTTGTGTGTGTGTGTGTGTATATATATATATATATATATATATATATATATATATATATATATATATATATATATATATATATATACATACATACACACACACACACACACACACACACACACACACACTTCCTCTCTGTGCTAGCGGCCCTCAGGGGAGCCTGGCTGAGATGGGGTCAGTCTAATCGTCTGTCTGCTAAGGCCGGCCGCCCAGAGGCCTCCCACGCAAGCCATTACATTAAATCAGGCGAGAGAGCCGCGGGGGCCATCTTTAAACGGCTCCACCATTTCCCCCCACACACACACACGCGCACACACACACACAATGCTATAACCACACAATAAACGAGGCCTAGGTGCCCCAGCACTGCTCCCTTCAATGCAGCAGCACTGCCTCACTGACAGATGATTACTTTATAGCGCATCGATTCCAGGAAACATTAGCAGCACAAAAAAGAACCAAGCAGCTAGTGCTGCCACAAAATAGCTGTTTAGTGTGGTTTAGCGCCTAGCATGGGTCTGAGCTGCTTGTGTTTAAGAGTGCAACAGAAGTAGCCATGGTCAGTGTGGCTTTGTAAAGAGGAAATGAAGCCGGGTGCAATTAGGGCGGTTAGTGCGGCCTTCACTCTCAGGGCTGCTGACCATGAAGCAGAGGAAAAACAGGGAAGTTAGCAAAGCTAGCAAGAAAACTCAGAGAGAAAGGGAGTGAGTGAGAACTTTTAATGGGTGGAATAAAGACCATACACATTTAGCGTTGTGGTTAGAGTTAGCTCTTAGGGTGGGCCCATACTGTCTGTGGTTTACTTGTGAAAGACTCTCTATGATAAGGTGGTTTATGGTGATGTGTTTTGCAATTCACTGAAACTGAAGCAACCCTCGTTATCACCAGATTCAGTGCTGGAGGGTACGGGCCGAACCCCCGGGTGAGAATATTCCGCTCTTCAAAATGTCATAACAGTCTAGTTCTGACTTCCATTACCGGAACATGTAAATTAGGACATATTTTTGCTGGGAATTTACATGTTTATTTAGTCATAGCTACTTCCACATACTCACACTCCCTTACCAAGCTGAGATTGCTAGTAGAAGTTTCCAGAGAGACGTGCCAAACCAATGACTAGCATCTTTTCTCACTGCTGCTAACACATCATCAACTGGCAGCATAAAATGCTTGGAGGAGAGGACTAACTACCAATTCTTTTATGACAGATATCAACTGAGATGTGGGGACCTTAAGAGTGCGAGACTCCTGAACACAGAGGCTTAAACTACTGGTCACGGACAACACCAGCCTGGACAGAGGATAACAGCACTGTAGCAGCCAACTGACCAGATCTGTCACCCTCATCTATCCTGCCATGTCCCTAGGAACTCCAAGAAGGTTCCTTTTTTTGTTTTTAACTGAACTCATCTCCCCAACCCTAATCTCTGCCTCCTCTCCAAAGCTTTTTCGATCCTCAGCCAGACAGAAAACAGGGCCCTAAAGGCACCAGCCATTTGCTCCTAGCCTCTTAAGTGACGGCCCACCACTTCTGCAGCCCACAGTAAGTCCTTAACGAAAAATGGGCTGGAATATTTATGGAATGATGCAGGACCCTGGAGTGTTGTTGAGTATCTGTGCCGCACTGAGGGTCTTGGGTTAGCTCCGAGCTTCCTCTGGCCTCCAGGCCTGCTGTGCTCTGCTCTGCCTCGACACAGAGAGAAATACACAGTCTGTTTTTATGAGCTGTGGACTGGAGAGAGTAGAACATAGCTGCTTGTATTGCTGAAACTGTAACTGATGAATTAAATCTGTGAATTAATCTATCATTCCTTTACCTACCTCTTTAACCGCCAGGGGACAAGAGCTCCGAATAAAGGTGGAACAGTTCTGCAGGTCTATTCTTCATAAAACACGCACAACATAAAGAGCGTTTGACGTTTATATCAGAAACGCTTTTCTCGTGCAATAAAATGGAAATGCTTTAGACTACGATCAAATGTTCACCGCCCTTTCTTCGCAGGGGGATGCTGGGTTTGGATGTAGCTAATGGAAACCGTGTTGGCAGCAAGCGCTTTCTTGCAGAGCAGCAAAATGGTGAACAAGTTTAGAGAAATGTCCATGCAGTTGAATCCTGATATCCCATATCTGATGCTCTGAACCTGGTTTTAATTAACGCTGTGCTTTGAATTCATCGGACAGAGTTATCCGGCTGTCAGATTTGTCTCCCTTAATCAAGATGGTGTATCTGTTCTGTGTACAGTTTTCTCAAACATTGTAGCCCTGTTTGTAAATATTCTGGCCCGACTGTCTTTATTTGCGCTTGTTTGCTTTAAAAAAAAAAAGGATTGACGGCCCCCCAAAAAAAAGTAGCGGAGACCATGTGCAGAAATAAACATAAATCTGTCAGAAACTGCCCATGATTTGGTCATTTGATGGTCTGCTGGCTCATTTTCTTACTTTATGGACACACTACTAGAAGCTAGAGAAGGCTAGCTTTTTTTTTAGGCCACATAGTTTACAACAGTGTTTCTCAAGTACTCACAGTAGTCCCAAAGTCCTTAGCCTATCTTTGCTGAGTCACAACCCAGATATTATTATAGTTGTTACTTGCCACCTTTGGCATCTGCAGGAACTTATAGTTTTTAAAAAAAACATATATATATAAACGCATTACCGTGCAAATGAACCATAGAACATTTGTTGTTTAAAGGCATTTACTATTAAATCTAGACCCCAAGAGTATTGTCACTCCAGAGCACTAATTACTCACCCGTCACTGTTTATAAAATCTGTAAATCCCCATCACACAAAGCACTCTCTCTCTGAGTCATTAAAAAAAAAAAAAGAACAAGGCTCCCAACAAAAGGAGGAGATGTGGTAGCCGTGGTGTGAAAGGAAAGAGCTGAAGTCATTCTCTCTGGGGCGAGCAGATCGAGTGCACTCACTGTGAGAGGACGCTGGGTTTGTGGTTTGTAAGAACAAATCACAGATTGGCTCTGACCCAGTTCAGCTCAATCAAAGAGTCAGAAAACATGAACACTGAAATAGTAATACAGAACATAGAGACTAACTGTACTGTGTCAGTGTGATTACACCAAACGCTCATTTCAAAACAACATGCAGTGTCAGATGGGGACGGTCATGAGGTTTAAAGTATGTTCTGATTGCCACACAAGTTACGGTGTAAGTCACACGTTAAAAATATTATCCGTCTCCTAAAATTATTAAGCAACATAATGGTTAGATGTCATCTTTATGCAGTTTTATTAGTTGAGGCTATTAAACAAGAGGCAAACTGCCTATTTCTTTTAATTATTTCGCTTAAAGCTGTTCTGATATTTACTTTGAAACAAAAGAACAACACAACCATGCTGTTACGGTGCAGATGGGTATATGATCAAAAATGATCACTTTATTAATTTAATAATGTGGGACAAACAGCTTGTCTTATATTATTAAATGAATTAAACTAACCCATAATAACCCAGCTGCTTTTATTTGCTACTGTAAAAACTGATCAACTGTCCAAACAAAAGTAGCACAGTATGAGGATACGTGGAAGAATCAACACCAACTGTCAAAAACTGAATTTTGCTCCTTTCCTATAGTGACAGACAACACTGCTGATGCATTTTACTCCAGGCCATGGACAAAGGTATTGGGACAGACCACGTAATCACTAATTCCAAGTGATTCAGTCCCATTTCCAGAGATGTTTTTAAAAAAGCACCTATTCATGAAGTCAAGGTTAATAAACATTTGTGAAAGTTTGGGGCATTCCAAAGACCTCACTAAATTCAAGCATAGTGATGTAGTAGGATGCCAATGTAGCAACAAGTCGGTTTGTGAAATGTCATCCCTTATAGACATGGAAGTGTTTAGGAACCACAGGAACTCAGCCACAAATTGGCAGACTGTGTAACGTTACAGAGCATTGTCACAGAGTTCTGAGGAACACAACGCATAACCTTCGACAACACTGTGTTTGCTGAATAATAAAGAGTTCCACACATGCTGTTGTGGCTGCAAATGGGGAACCAACTTCATATTAATGCCTGTGGATTTAGAAGTAAATGACATTAAAGTTCCCATCATTGTAATTTGTAGTTGTCCCTGGAATTTTCCATATTGTCTACTACCCTATTAGCAGATTTTCACTGAGATTCTGAATGTATCTTTAATGTCCTCTCAGGTGAGACAATATAACAAGCAGTCTTTCACATGAACTGATGTCGAAAAAAAAAGAAAGAGGGAAATTAAAAGGTTGAAGAACAAGAAGAGACGTGAGCTGTGTGATGAGCCAGAGAGCCTGCTGATAAAGCCACTGTTGGGCAATTGATAGAGGACAGCTCAGTCAGCATGTGGTTTCCTTTGATGACTCAAAATAACTGACATATAGTACTGTCTTTCACCCTTCACCACAAAGGCCGCTTAATAAAAAGTGCCACAAATCTACTTGCGTTTCACTCCCAGGATCCACAAAAACATGCATGCCTTACAAAGAACGTGTCCTGAATCACAGGAACTGCTCTCAGCAAGAGTCACCAGTAAAGAACCTAATCATTTTGAAAGTGCGACCAGGACATTCCTTTTTAGCTGAAAACATTGTGGTCTGTTTTTGAAAAAAAAACCCACGTTGCAAAAGTACCTTGACGCTGCGCCATCAAAGGGGAAACAAATGAACTATGAAACTCTAAACACTTGACACGGGCTGACCCAGGTTTCTGCTCTCCAGAGCGTGGAAAAGTCAGGTGGGTTTGGAGCTAACAACCACATGGGATCCATTTCAGGCTTCATTATGGTTGGCGCATCTACTCCTTTCCCAGCCCCCTTTGAGCCTCTGAAGTGTGAGAGTGTGCTGAGATCACATAGCTGCCAAGGTTGTTAACCTGCGGGCATTTGTAAAGTTGAGCCGGAGTTGCTTTATTAGCCGAGTGAAATAATCTCTAGCAAAGTGGCTGAGACGACGACAGGCACAGATTTACGAGCACTGTAAAAGCGCCAGGATCCAGGCTGCTCCAGCATGCATCATGAAAACTAATAAGTTGTGGGACACGCTGCCAATGGCTCTAATTCATGCAGATTTCGATCACAGAACATCTGCCAGGCCCAAATAATTTATGTCCCACTCTCCACAAAGGGGGCCTGGATGCCTTTTGATATTCACACTCGCTCTGCTTGGGGAAGAAAGGCAAGGCCTCTGGTGCGCCTCGGTCCCAGGAACTCTACCTGACAGAGTGGAGTCCAAAGCCACGAGAACGGGGCTTCAAACAGAGCCTGATCAGAGCCAAATGGAGGCCTCCAGCGTTCTCTCCACTTTAAATGTCCGCTCTCTCCCAGCCTACATTTAACTACACTCCCGTGTGCTGTGATCAGAGCGGATCAGATGCTGGAACAGCTCAGCTCTAACCGTGTGGAGAATGCATAAGGCAAGAAGAGTGTAAACACGGACGTTTTCAACCCTGGAATGGCACAGACTGGTAATGTAAGTGGTCCAATCCCTGATGAATTCATATGTATCCATTACAAGGCAACTGCATACATGGCCTCTGACTCGCTGGATGGGCTGGGTGTCCTTCCCAGTCATGGCCGGCAACGCCTTAAACTATTATTCATATGTATACAGGTATTCATATTTAAAATAATAATAATATTTACTATTATTCATTCATTCATTCATTATCTGTAAGCGCTTATCCAATTCAGTGTCGCAGTGGGTCCAGAGCCTACCTGGAATCAATGGGCGCAAGGCGGGAATACACCCTGGAGGGGGCGCCAGTCCTTCAGAGGGCGACACACACACACATTCACAGCCAGCATCGTGTACTGGGGGACACATTAATATTTGGAACATGGCCGTCAGGAAATGGGGCTGGGAAGCAAAAGAGCAAAAACATGGTGTAATTGGAGAGAAAGTGTGGATTGTGCACTTTCCCAAGTATTACAATTAAAACACAAGAAGAGGTGTGTGTTTTTCTTGACACTGAAACAAAATTACATGGACGTCCAGACTGGAATATGTTAAAAAAAAAAAAATGATGGCAATTGAATGTAAATGCAAATCACAGCATAGCTCACTGCGTAATTAAAAATGCAAGAACTCTATCACAATTGAGCAGCACGGCAAAATGAAAGAAATAACTCTTGACTTCTAAAGGTTAGCGATACATGATCTTACCACATGAGTTCCATGAATATTTTATGTTCAGTGTGAAGATAAATCAGTGATAGGTTCTTGTACAGAACGCCTATGGACCAATTTTCCATGGTGTAACCGTGGCCCAGCAGTTAGATCTTTAGAGCTGAGAGGAATTCTGTGAAATCTGCCTTGCTAAGACATTCTGTAAAAGCACAGAGGTACAGCATAAGATGATCAAACATCTTGCGGGTGAACCAGTACTTTCTCTGTTAACACTACTCCCCAACAGGCAGCTTATAAATCCTTAATGCCTTTTACCCATTTCCTCACACATACGCTCTTTCTCCACTCTACACTGGAATTGCTTAGTAAAGACCTAAATGGTTTATATACACTGCTCTGGCTTTCACAGCCTCCGAGACAGCCCACTGTCCCGGGGTCCCAGCGCAATCTCATTGGTCGAGCAGTTTTCCTCAGGTGGAGCGATTGGGCCTTGAGTGGTTGTGACATTTAAGGGCAACTCCACCCAGAAGCCTCAGTCATATCGAGCCACATTCACCCTTGTAATCAGGGATGGCAGTGTGCCCTGGTTTAAACCCCAGCTGAACGTCCACCACAAACATTTCAGCAGATGTTCCAGCTGCAGTGGCGAGGGTAAATATCTGTAACGGCATTACTGCGAGATCTCAGCTCCTGCTGCCCGTAAAAGCCGCCAGAGACGCTCCGCGGTGTTCCGCCAATCACCTGGCCCCATCGCTGCCAATGAAAACACAGTACTAAATCACACAAATATTTGACAATAGTCCATTTCACCTGAACAAATACAGACACAGGGCCAAAGTATTCGGTGCTGAGAGCACCGAAAATCCAGGCTTCTGCCCAAATCACAGCCATTTATTCCAATGTTTTCAATGCTTGCTTTAGATAAGGAGCCAGCAACATATTCGCTGCTGATCAGATGAACTTGTAAAGTATTGTTGAATGTGACGTGTATAATCGGTTACACATGCTCAGAGGGAAGAAAAACAACACGAAAGGTTAGTGCAGAGAATTTCAATGAGGAAGCTGGAAGAATAAGTTACTGTGAGAGGGAGTGTGTGTGTGTGAGAGAGAGAGAGACAGAGACACACAGAGAGAGAGAGAGAGGCTAAGAAAAAGAATATGCGGTTAAAACAGAAAAATCAAAAGGTCATGAAGGTCAGCGACAGTTCACATTTCATATGAACCCAGCCAAAACGCTGTTCTGAGACAAAGCCCAAGCCTTAGACATCACTGCAATAGCTACATAAACTGCAGGAATGACATTAACGCTCATTCGCTGTTGAATGTGATTGAAACCGTGAGCTGAACTGTTCAGCATTCCTCAAGAAATCTCACCGTCTCCTTACTGCCAGCATACTATCACAATCCACGTCTGCCCTCTGCAGGTCAGGAGCGGAACTACACCAGAGCGCTTCATCTAACAGCGCGGTAATGGCTACACCCTTATATAGCGGATATAAAAACCAGGAGGTCACTCTCATCTCCAATTAGATCTATTCAGAAAGAGGTGCCCCGGGCTGTGCTTCAGTGTGGGCTGCTATGCACATTATTGTCCATTTCACTGGCATTGCTTTAGCTATTAGCCTGCACAAGCTAATGAGGCATTAGATGGTGAATATCTAATAGTGTGTGTTAGTATGGTAATTAGCAGAGACTAGTGGAAGAGCAGGTGGGTGATTCTGCCCCGTTCTGCAGCCTTATCCATTTACTTAAAGTTCTAACATTTTCCAAGAAATCCAACATTTTGAGAGTGATATTTATTAAAAAGCTAGACTGCAGAAATGCTAACACTACACTGTTTATACAGTGGTTCTGGCCATTTAACTTGTTTTCTTCTTACAGTGCTGACCACTGGTTCCCAAATCTGGATTTTTGTTTCTCTACTGTCATGCACTAGCCTCAGCTCTGGAAATTTGGCACAGGAATGTGCAGTAAAAGAATTGAGAAACATTGGTTTGGATTTCTGATCTGATATAAATTACTCATATAAGGATATTTTAACAACATAACAGACTTGATTTAGTAAACCCAGTAAACAGGGATCGTCACTGGACGTTCAAAATAGGTCTAAAAGTAGTCTGTCCATCAAGGACATATTTTAAACGTCAATGGACGTCCAAAATCCATCTTAATAAGTTAGTAAGTGGTGACCAATCGATAACGTCAGTGGACGTCCAAAACACGTTTTTATACAAGTAATTTATTTCGGGACCAATTAATAACGTCAATGGACGTCCAAAATACGTCTAATAGTCGTCTTTTCAATGTCTGTGTTTGGACGTCTTTTCAACTTTCATTTTCAACCTTAAGAGAACGTTGATTAGACGGCAGTCATTACGTTATTTCAACGTTGAATCAACGGCTAATTGTTTACTGGGAATACATTACAGTAATGTAACAAAGTAGTGTCATTTTCACACAGCTCCAGGGTTCTGGGTTTGGGTCACTGTTGAGAGGCGTTTGGTGTGCTTCAATCCAGGATGTGTTCTCGCCTTGAGGCCAGTGATTCCAGGTCGGCTCCAGACCTAGAACTGTATGAAGAGGCAAAAGACAGTAAGGAGATTATTGTCGCTAATGCTACTACCTTTCATTCACCTTGACCTTCACATTTCAACTCCTTATTCTCTGCTTATCCAGGGCACTCTGTACGAGTCCTGCAGATCAGAATAGAGCAATGTAGCATATCTTCTACATCAGTGGATGCTCCAGCAGCCCGTTCTGGATGCTCTGGCTGATGCTGAGGGCAGCTTGGCTGGATATTTGTTGTGCAGATGACTCATAAATATTTCCCTTTGCTGTGTACTGGAGTCAGGTTTGAAAGGTAGTGACAGAGTCTCTCTGAAGTTCAGACATGAAAGTCTGGACCGTGCCAGAGCATCCTGCAGCTCATTTGTAAAAGCGAATCCGATCTGTGGAGTCAGGCCCAACAGGCAGCGATCCCCGCAGGAGCCCACCACCCCGCACACGGAACCGTCTGGAAGCTCCTAATCAGGGCATTTGCATTCTGATTCAAAGATGAGTTTAGGGCTTAAAGGAACAATCAAAGGCACACAGCAGCAGCAATCACAGACACGCTAACCAGGGAGAGCCGCAGATGAAAGAGGTGAGATTAGAGAGATTTAAAGCTGCATTAGAAGCAGTGAAGCCACTACCTTGTCTAATGAGAGGGAAAAGAGCAGGTAATTTAATTAAAATTCACCACCCAGAGCTGTAGCTGAGACATTTTACACCACTACTGCAACAGCTAACGGTGTTCTATTTAAAGAGGCACAGTATTTAGTTCCCGATTAGCAGCAAATTTATTGAAGGATATTGTTCTCTTCATGACAAATTCTGTGAAGACTTCATACTCTTCACTTCTGATATTTTTTGAGGTCCCATTGCGATGCTTGTGTGGTTCACTTACAAAAACGTAAAAATACAGTTACATTTCCCAGCTACTGCTACGACATCTTTGAAACGGATATGTAAAGACCTCTGTTCTGATTGGCTGCTCTGAAATGCACTGTTTTTAACAGCAATTTAAAACACTTTGTAAATAATGCTTTACCAAATGCATGGAGCTAAACAGCTATTAACAGATTAAAAGCTGAACTCAGAACCATTTCTACAGCTTAATTTCCATATTGAAACTGGGAAATGAGCAGTATACTTAGAAATAATAAAATATACATGTTCACCAAGAAAAAAAGTGACAGACAGAGGGAGTTAGTTCAGTATTTTAAAAAATGACATGAGCAAATATTAATAGAAACCAGTTATTCAGCTACCAAATGCCTTGATGATAATGTCCAAGTTGCTACTACGAAACTCAATACTACGGGTATTGTCCAAGCCACGTGGTACATATCCCACCCCCTCCAGGTCTTCTTAACTGCTCTAAATTGTATGAAAGAGTGTTTGCTAAAGATTACCAAATGTGGCTGCATTGCAGTGGGAAAGAAATGAACACAGATGTGAATTCCTCATTTAACTACCTGTTTACATCTTGTGAATTCCTTCTCAAGGAAAGGGCGCTTTCATGTCTTTAATTGGATCGTGTGACTGTACAGCGCTGCGTAACAAACGTACTTTCTCAGCGCTAATGATCAGCAGTCACACCTTAAACACAGGGGCTAAGAAGCACATGGCTAATGAGTAAAGCGAAACCTTCTGCAGGGAGGGGAACGTTCAGGAACATTAAACATCTCCAACACCTTCACTACTGCACCTCATCCCTGCATCTGGCTTCCTGCTGGAAAGATAATTAACAGGAAGTAAACACATGGGCTCGTGTGCAGGGACAGCCCTGAATCAAAAGAACAGCTTTAGCTTTAGCTGTGAAGTGGAGAGTGTGTGGTGTAAGGAGGAGGACACTGAGAAGTGAGAAGGTTGAATGCTACTGTTGAATGCAGCTGTAATTCTAATAAAGAAAGACTTGTATATACACATTACAGAACCTGTAGATTAGGGGATGTTCACCAGCCTCCATGAGCAGAGGGGGATTGCACAGGAACATTTAAGTTTAGCCAAATAACTTGAGCCCTGCTCTTGCTTTGAGGATTACCACAATTATTTAAAGACAGAACAAATGGCCTCACAGTGGGTGATTAAAACGGTCCACCCTTCTCCCCTCAACAGAATTGGCAGGTAGTGTTCTCCTCCCAGTGTGATGAGCTGTCACCACAAGTGCTGTGTTAGCAGCATATTATAAAGATGCAGTGGCTCCACTTGTATTAACTCATGTTAAGTTGTGGTACTGAGCCCTTTGTGCCAATCCGTAGCTTCAAAATAAAATAAAGCCAGCCATGAATTAATGGTGAAATTGAGCTTTTTACTGTAACCACTTTTTAAAAAAAAAATCTTTTGAATAAAGGATAAAGAAGCTTTGCTGTAGTAAAATGACAGGACAGTCATTAAATTCTACTAATATCTGTTGTGGTTTGAGAACACTCCATTTCTTGATCCTTTAGACTTATTTTCTAACACAACTATCTGGAGCCAATGTGGTCAACCACAGCCTTTTTTTTTTGGGGGGGGGGGGGGGGTAAACTTAAGGCATTAACTTCTTCGTCCCAAATTGTGGAATCCCACTGAAACTATGTTTTACGCTGTTTCAAAACTATGCCTTTTGGAGGGAAAGCAGAAGAGTGGTTACACTTTACAGCACTGTTTTATAAGACGTATTCTCTGGAATACAGCTGCAGCGGACTGAGATAAATTGCTAGTACAGCGATATCCTCCAGCCACGAATATAAAGAAAGAAAAGGGAGGGGGCTGATGAATCAGATTCCCAGGGTCATGGACATGGGCTCAGAAGACATGCAGCTGATGATTATGAGGCTGTCCGTCAGATCGAGTGGTCGATATATTATCAAGCAAGAAAGAAAGATATTGAGCACTTGAGCAAAAGTCCCAGGTCTGCTGCACTCCCAACCTTTTTCCCCAGCAGTTCCCCACTTAACAAGCCTGTAAAGTACCGCAGGGCTTCTCCGCCGAGCTGAAAAGCAGGCCGCTGCAGGCCAAGCCTCGTCTCTTAAAGACGACGAAAAGCCGACACTGGTTCGGGTGCCGTTTCCAAGCAGTCGGTCAGCGATTGGGCAGGCTTACTCTGCTAAACCACGGACACGGCCCCATGTGTCAGCCCTAAGCAGACATGTGAAACGCAGCCTGTTTTCCGTTTAGGCTCGGGGATTATTAAGGAGTTGGACTCGGAGAGAGGAGGAGGGGGGGGGCACATATGGTTTTGCTAAGTCCTTGAGCAGAGGAGAAGGTGGAGGGTAAGAAAAAAAAGAGGGGGAAAAAAAGCAAGTGGATACACTAGGCATTAGTGGTTAACCAATAGCTAATGAGGGAAGAAGAAAAACACTGGGCTCAGATGAAACCGTTTAGCGTGCAGCGTATAATGTTCTTATTGCATTTCAGGGAAAAGATGGTGCGCCGTGTTAACCTCCTCTGGCGTAATTACCATGCGGTTAAGGGGCCTGTTTCGAATCAGCGTCAACAGCTTCAGATTCTTAAACCTGTGTGTTCCAATCAGAAAGGGAGCGTGGGTTAAGTTTATATAAGCACATGTTCCAGTTGCTTATTGGCGCAATTTAAGGTTTAAGTTATAAGGGCAGATCTGGGAGAGTTTTAAAACAACAAACGGTTTCGCAGGACGTGGCGGTGGTGAAGCGAACACAGCGCTGTGGTCGTTCTCTGGCACATGAAAGCAGCTCTCCTGATAGAAGGCTGAGGGCTTGGCTCCAGTAATGGACCTCTCCCATGGCCAGCCAATAAATCCTGGCAAATGAAAGGGCCTCTGTCTCTCTCTTTCCCCTTCTCTCCATCCATCCCTCCCTCCTCCCAGGTGTTGGAGTGGCGGGGTCAGCCTGAGACATGCTGAAGCCATCCAGCTCAAATCAGACCCATGTGTCCTCCACAGCCCCATTATCCTATAAATGAACTTTATTGGGGCTACAAAGTGTTGGGAAGTCTGCAAAAACATTAAAGGGGGTGAGCGAGGGGATGGTCTGTCTTAGGGTTGCGGGCCGCAGACCACTCGCTGGCTAATGGCCCATTATTAACAGACACGGTCAGCGCGACCCTAAGAGGAAACGGAGCACCGCAGCCGCTTTGCTGACCTCAGTGCACTGGAGGAATGGAGAAGGCAGACAGAGGGAGAGAGGAGTGAAAGAGTGCCCTTAAAACAAATATTCAAATTTGATTACGACCAGGGCTGAACGGTTGGGGGAAAATATCTAGAAGTGATTTCTCTGACCAATGTTGTGACTGTGGTTTAAAGTGCAATTGTTTGCTATGAAATCCAGACTTCAATTTCCAGCATATCCTCTGTTATGGCTTGAGGGTTGAGTGCTGCCGGCAGTGAAACAGACAGTCAGTTAGTTGTGGTTCTGATGACATGGCCTCTATCTGCTTCTGATTGGTTGAAACCATGTAATCGTTGTTCGCAAGCATTGCGTTTTTAGATAAAAAATTCAATTAAATCTTTCCTACATTAAAAGTTACAAAAGACTTGACTGTAAATATAACTACTGCTTTTGTTAAAGATCCCCTTCACATTGTGGGTGAACCCCTGGATCCTAAGGAGTACTACGTAGCAGCTCTGAAATACAGCTGTATGTTTGTAAGTCATGAGTCTGAGAAACGCAGGGTGGAACTGCCCAGGATTATTAAAAAAAACCTCCTAATTTAAAAGCACTTTTCTCATCCTCATCAAAACTGCGCACTGTCTCCATTGAACCACAGCAGGAGAAACAAAGAGACACTGAAAACAAGAGAATGAAAGGGAACAGACAAACAGCAGAGGGGAAAAAGAGAGAGGAACAGAAGGACAGAGGGTAAATGGCATGTAAAAATATTACAGAGTCCAAAGAAAGCATGGACAAATCATAAGCATGACGTGGATGGATCCGCAGACGCAGTGAGTCTAATAAGGTGCAGGCTTCCTATGAATCACAGCACACACACACACACACACACACACACACTGAACTGAGACAACTCAGTGCATCAAAGCTGCATGAACAGGATGGACCCCTTCCTTCTACACACACTCCAGGGGGCTCGTTACACAGCAGGCCAGCGCTGTGATCCTTACAGCCATGATTAATGAGCAGAGAGAGAGAGAGAGAGAATAACAGAAGGGCAAGGATGAGAGTGAAGGGAATGACAGGGAAAGAGAACAAGAAAAGAGAGGGGGAGGGATAACAGAAGAGAGAGAAAGAGAGAGAAGTGGAGGGGGAGGTCTGGTTCTGCTTATAGTCCTGGAAATGAAATTAAAAGGAAATCTCCAAACAGATTGAATTGTATTTGCTATAATTACTGTGAACAGTTTATACGACGCAGACCACAAATAACACAGTCATAAAAAGACACAGTGCGAAAATAAAAAAAAGGGGGGGGGGGGGGGGTAGGTTCTGCCATCTGAACCCACTCCTTCACTTACCAAACACAAGAGAAATGTTGGATTCATTAGAAAAGGAGAAAGGATGGGGTTAGGGCTCAAGTGCACTCAGGGATTTTAGTTCAAAGAGCTGGAACCCCAGACAGACACGCGTGTAAAGCTGATAATATTCAGAGCGCTGTATGAAAAGCTTCGGAAAGGAAACACTAAACAAGCGTAAGATGACACAGAAATAACGCTTCGGCTTCTGATCTGGCTGGAAACCACAAAAGACCAGAGCAAAACGCTTTCAGCGAAAGAGGTGAAACAGAACAGACAACAAGAGGAGCAGTCTCCTGTTAGATCACCCAGGTGGCATGCACATCTCCTGCCACTTCAAAAAGAGCTAAATCCCTGGAACGGAAGTGCAATATTGAGTCTCCTGTACGACTCGACTCCCAGCTTTAAAGGTATTTGCGGAATAACAAACCTTCTAGTGAAACACAAAATTACAAATCAATGTGAGCCACGAGAGATAAAAGTGCAGCCTCCGCAGCAGAGCATCGTCATTCCTTCAGTGATTGTGTTTAAAGTGAAAACACATGCCCTGACTAATGTGGAATAAAAGGTTGGGCACGGTCGGGAGGGGGAGAGGGAGGTGGGGTGGTGAGAAAGAAGCAGGGGAGAGGGGGGATAAAAAAAGTGTGAGAGAGAAGTAGAAGACAGGGGGAAAGAAAAGAACAAACAGAAGGAGAATAACTGTGTAAGAGGCAGGCAGAGAGAAATACACTTAACCACCTCCTGTGAATTCAGCCTACTGCAGTGTGTGTGTGGGTTTGGCCGTACGCATTTACTTCAATGAGAAGTCATAAATCTGCAGGAGGTCCTCGGAGGATGGGGTCCAAACCCAGGAACAGAAGTTACAGATTTTTCCCCCTCATTCCAAATGCAGTCAATCAGCCAAGACACGTTTAGAGCTGAACTTTGTGTCTTTAGTGTGTCACACTGGAGCTGTGCCAGCATCGTACTCGCAAATAGACAGCAACAGAAACAGATACAGCTTCCAGATTCCAAAGACATCTCCAGCTGACGGACTTGAGATTGTCTGACAGGAAAATGGTGCAAAATATACTTTTATCTCCTAGGATTCTCTTCACACGAGCAGCTGAGATCCTACCCGTTTGTTGAGAGTAAGAGTCAGAGGCCTTATAGTCTAAAGTAGGCACTTTTATTGATGTTAAATTCACTAAATTGTAAAACAAAAATGAAAAGAAAAGCCTACACAGCATGAAAATCTACCTGTAGACCAATACATCAGAAAGGAGAGATCCACAGTGATGATGTTATGAAGTTTGTAATCCCAGTAGAGAACCAAAGCCTCATAAGCTTAAAAAAAAAAAAATAAAAAAAAATAAAATAAAATAAAATAAAAAAAGATCAGTAGCCTTTTGCAATAAATTACTATTGGCAAAGCCAATTAGCAAAAGAGTTCAGTGAATACGTGTTTAGTTCAGTATTATGATACACAAAGTAATCTCAGTGATTAGGCTAAAGCAGCTAATAAAACACAAAGTCGCTTCTAAATGCTATTTACTCGTTTTTTGTTTTGTTTTGTTTTTTTTTAAAGGGGGGTGGGGTATGAGACATTAATACAATGAAAAATATGAAAATCTGAATGTCCTGTCCCTTCAATAAATGTGCATTCTAGTCCAGTCCTGCTGAATATTATTACCATAAAACATGGTGATCAACGATCATTAATCAAAAGTAATACAAAGCCATGATAAAAATATCAGATTTTTGGAAGCACCAAAGAAAAATCTCAAATGCATCACATCACCTACACAGTCAAAGAAACCACAAAGACCTAAATTATGCCATCAAAACTTGGCCAGCCAAGTCACACCACAAGAGGGCAGTATTATCCAGGGTACAGAACGCTTGTGGCTGGAACAGGAAGCAGCTGAGCTGTAGTTGCTAATGGGCTGCTACCCGTTTCACCCAGTGTCTTTAACACTCACAGACTCAAATCCAGCTTTCACTTTATTTAAAGCCGTGCACTACTGGTTCCAGTCAGAGGCTGTTACTGATGGTAAAAGGTGATGATAGGGACAGCAGTCAACACCAGCTCTGTTCGTGTAAATTTAGCCATACAGCTCTTATGAATGTGCTGTTTAGTTTGGACCTTAATGAAAGATTTTTTGTGCCCGACACCCTTGATAACAGGGGTAGGAGACCTGCTCCCTGACCGCAGTTTTATAGCAAAGACTAACAGTCTCAAATAAGTAGCTATACAGAGACAAGGAGAGGCCAGGCCTGTTGCAGGCTCTAGGCGGTTTTTCTACAGTGAAAAGGAGGAGATAAATGAGACTCCATTAGATATCCAGCACAACACTGCATAAACGTCTGCTAAATCTAGCATACTGAACAATGAATTATAATCAGTACCCATCACACACCACTCTGGAGTACCTCTGCTGGTCAATATTCAGACTAAATACATTCATTGAATTTTTAATATTAAACTACCCATCCATTGCTGATTTAAAACTACTATACATGAGAAGTAAGGCAGGCCTACAGCCATCCTCAGTAACACTTCTGAAACTTCTATTGCTAAAACCAATATTTATCATCACAACAAACTAACAGGCTTTGATTCTACAGAAGCACACAGTCCCACACCAGGGAGGACATTTCTAATACGTTATATTCTCCCTGACTGAACCAGGGCATGGCTTTGTCTTACTGTAAACCTACGGAGAAAGGGTGAGGGGGGGGATTTGAGTCAGTGGTGCCTTTAGGCCAGGGTTTAGCACACAAACTGCTGCCTCATTCGGATAATCTGCAGCAAGGCTGCTTGGACGTCTTCATCCATGTGACCCTGCAAAAAAAAAAAAAAAAGGGAACAGGCGGCGTGTCAATCCGGACAAATCCACTTTCAGGTGATTTCACATATAACCAAAAAGTTTCTCTGGAGCAATGCCATAAAACAAGTGTTTACAGTTTTAACCGTACAGGGTCAGAACCACAAAAGACATTCATTTTAAGGAATCAGAAACACAGAGAGTTTGTTTACACTTTGGAGCATTGAAATTAACCTGCATTATTGGTGACTGGCTCACGTTCAGAGGTTCCTTGACAAATTGAAAGCTGGGTGTAAACAGACCCACGATGTATTGTGCTTGGTCACTCAAACCACATTTAGGAAGTGGAAATGCACATGCTGTATCCGCATATAATTATGGAAATTTGTCGTGAATGCATTGTGGGTTGTTCTTTTCAAGGCCGGTGGTCACACTTTACCAGAATTAAAGATGAATATCTGCTAAAGGATGGGAAATTATGACAAGAATACTGTTGTGAAACCAGCCACAATTTTCTCCCACCAGTGCTGACTTTGCTCTCGTGGTTATGAGTTCTGTAGATAATAATATCGCTGACAACTGCAGCTACAGCTACCAGAGCAAACTCACAATACGCTGGTAATAGCCAGTGAGAAAACAAGTTTATAGTAGGTTTCAGAACATAAAACGGAAATGATGTGTGCTTTTTTTACATGAGACAAAAACTGGATCTCATCTGGTCACACTGGACACCTATTACAAGTGGCCAATGTATATCCAAAGCAAGGTGGAACCCCCCCCCCCAATCTATTTTCTATTGGCTGCTTCTGTAGCAGACAGAACAGATTAATCATGCATTTTTATCCATTATCTACCTGATATAGAAGCAGCAAATAGAAAACAGACCGTGAAGTTTTCGAAAAACAATTATATAAGCACTGTGCCTGCACTTAACACGTAATTTCACAAGGTAGATGTAACGTCAATGATGTGTCAGATAGAAATGAGGAGGAACAATTTTAGATAGGTGTGCCTGAGTCAGAGAATAAACTAAAACTGAACTGAAGTTCAAAGACCACTGCTATAAAAGATTATCTATTTTCAGAGCATCTAAGAGTCAGCATATTGAATAAGACCCTGAGACGGATATAACTGTTAACACTAAAGCATAAATAAGCACTTCCACACACATACATCCACACTTTATTACCTGTGCAGCACTTAGAAGATGAGTTCGATAAATTGAAACCACCTCTCTATGTTGCCTCTCAGCATCCTGCAATGGCAAGAGAGTTTATAAAGTTTAAACAAAGCCAGGCAAGACTCCATTCCATGTCTCTGTCTCAGTCCTAATGAAAGCAATGTTTACAACTCAACCAGCCTGAGAGTCAGTGAGAGATTGTCTGGAGTTTATTATCCTCATGTTCACACATCTCTCTACACTTATCTAGCACCATCCGCACCAGCATCTGATTTTATATGGAATGAACTATAGAAGAACCCATAATGATTGAATTTAATGTGATTTATTAGGTAAGCATTGTTTCAGTGTGTACTGCTCACCCCCTAGTTCAAGCCACCTATAGTTTTAAGAGCTGTTTTATTTTATTTGTTTGTTTTTTTTGGCCAAATTTTACCTCTAATTTAGCTATTTAGTCATCTCTCCATCATGTTTTGGAAGGCAAATATAATGACTGTATATCAGAACGGTGAAAAATCCTTCTTCAGTAAATAGGCTTTTGTTGAAACGTTACAAAGTTCAAACCTCATTTCACATAAAGTTCTGGAAAGGCCTGGAGACAGATTTTCTTCTATTTTTATTTATTTATTTATTTTTAATAAATTCAATTTTTGCTGAGACATACACTTACGAGAAAGCCGTCCTTCTGGTCTTTTCCTGCCCCAGTTTCACACCAGTGACTCATATTCAAGTGCACAACAAAAGGCTTGAATGCCAGGGGGTTTTCAGCTGCAATGTTACATAGCTTTATAGTCTGTGGTTGGCTAACATTTTAATGAAGTTTAATCCTCTCCCAGTCTGTGCATTATTAAAAGCCAAGGAAAAAGTCCAACTGTTATCTACTGATAGACTTATTTCATTATTCCTTTACAGTGGAATCAATTACGCCACTTTAAGCCTAGTTGAGAGTCACATTATATAATCTCATTGCCTAGGCAGGAGGACTCGGTCTGATGTGAAAGTGTATTTGAAGGCTGAGGCGTTTAATGGAGAGGGCTACTCACAGCCAGCTGCTGCTGGAGACTCTTGACCTGTGCCTGGAGTGTGTCAATGTGTTGTGTGTGTCTTTTGTTGGGCGTGTTGCCAGTGTATGCCAGCTGGGACAGGCCATTCAGGGCCTGCTTTAGTCTCTCCACATCAGCCAACAGTTCTGTGATCTGAAACACAAACATATATATTATTATTTTGGATCCTAAATACGCTGCATAAAGAAGCATATCTTATCTTTAATCATTTGTAACCACATTGTAGTACGTTTCTATGGAGCATTTAAGTTAAAAGCAATAAAAAGAGAAGAAAGATTAATCCAACTACAGGATAGAAATGATAAACAGAAGAGGGGTCATCAGTGTTATCCATAAAAACCCAGGGTGACTGCAGGATTTAATTCTAATTGAATAAGGGCACATCTTTGCACACTGAGCCCAAGCAATTCATCAAGTAGGATCAGGTTAGCTTCTGTCTGACTGGAACAAAAACCTGTCTCTTCACTAGCCCTTTACTGATTTGTAACAAGTGTATTGTTGCTTTTTGAATTAGGCAGCACTAGGTGATCTCACACAGACAAACCCACATTCTAATCCTCACCCTTTTGTCTTTGGCCTCAGTCTGTTCTGAGGACGTCTGAATCCTCCTCTGTAGGTCTCCGATGGTAACGAGAGAGTTGTCATACCTCTCCTTTAGCTCTCGAATCTCTTTCTCAATTGAAATGCTCTTGGCCTGGAGGTTCTCCGTCTCTGTCCGTGCCCTGCTCTCACCCTCTCGGGCCTGAGTCAGCTCTTTGTAGAGATCCTCACATTGATCCTCCAGGCCCAAGAGCCGATCGCTGAGCTCAGTCACCTCCTCCTCCAGTCTTTGCTTTTCTGCCCGTAGTTCAGCCACCTGTCCTTCATGGCTGCGGAGGTCATCCAAGGCGTGCGTTGCTCTGAGAAGCTCTGTTTGCAGGGTGGCCACGTCCTCAGCCCTCTGTGCACTGGTCTCCTCCTCCTCCCTCAGGGCCAGCCGGAGATCAGTCACCTCCCTCTCCAAGGTCTGTAATAACTGACTATCATTACTGCGACCTTGCAGCTCTCTCTCCAACTCTTGGACGTGTTGGACCTCCAGATTATAGACTTCCCGGAGCCGATCACACTCAGCCTGTGCCTCCTGCAAGCTGGAGCCCAAAGAGCACTGCAAGGTCTCAAACTGCTCCATCTGAACAAACTCGCTCTCCAGTCGGCGCTGGAGATTTTGGATTTCCGCTGTGCACAGTGCATTCTGTTCTTCCAGCTCCGCTCTCTGTACAGTCACTTCCATGTACTGCTGCTCCATCTCCACCAACTTCAGACTCAATGTTTCCACCTGGCTTTTATAGTCATCCTCCACCTCCCTGTGTTTCTCACTGGACACAACGTTAGCCTCCAGCTTCTGCTGTACAGAAGAAATCTCTAATTTCATTGCCTCCTTCTCCTGTCTCTGACATTCCAAGTCGGCCTTAGCACTCTCGTACCTTACCTGCACGTCAACGAGTTTCTCTTTTAGGTCCTTCAAAGTAGCATTAAAAGACTTCTCCTTCTCCTCCGCAGTGGTCAGTGGCACAAACTTGGAATGAATGGCATCCTGAATAGCGTCTAGCTCTTTCTTCTGGGCTTCAATTTCTTTATGAAGTTTCGTGTTGTCTTCTTGAGCAGACTGATATTTGGTGGAGGCTTCATCGGCTCTCTTTTGGGCCCCAGCTAAGGCAGAGGTCAGCTTGCCCGTCACTGCCTCATGTTCAGCGAGGCTGATATAGTCCTGCTTTAATTTCTTCTGCACATTCTCAAACTCCTCCTTCAACTTAGCGCTTCCTTCTTTCACCTTTCTCAGCTCTTCTTCTTTGACTCTTCCATCTTCCTCCAACTTGGCAATTTCAGCCTTGGCTCTTGCCAAAGCTTCGCCCAATTCCAAACGAACTTGTTCATGCACGTCCTTTTTAACAAACTCTCCTTCAATGCTCCGTTTCAGTGTCACGTTCTCAGATGCCACGACCTCCAGCTCCTTCACTTTTTCCTGAAACTTCCTCTGGAGACTCTCTAGGTCTTTCTCCATTTCTGTGCTGCGGGAAGACAGCACAGCAACTTCGCTTTCATATATTTCACGGGGCATGTGAGTGCTCTTTAGGTTGTTCATGTTCTCAAAGAGAGAGACCTTCTCCTCCCGGATCGTTTTTAGACGCTCCTCCGTCTCCTCTAGTTGATCCTTCAGCTCCTCCAGTGCAAGTTCCAGCGCACTCCTCATTTTTTCATGAGAGTCGATGGAAATGAACTTGGTTTGGAGATTTTGGGTGAGCTCTTGTAGGTCTTTCCGGAGTAACTCTCGCTCGTCCTCGCCCTCTTCGACCTCACAAATCAGGGACTGGCACTTGGAAGTGACGTCAGCCAACTTCTTCTTCAAGACAGCACACTGTTCCTCCAGAGTGGTCCTGACCCTCTCGTGTTCCTGAAGCAGGATGGTGTCCTGACCTCCTTTCTCCCTGTGAAGCTCCGCCACCTCCTCCAGCACGCGGTCATAGTCCTCCCTCAGCTCGGCCAGTTGTCTTTCTTTCTCATCCACAGCGTTGGTCAGCAGGTTCTTCATGTTGTCAAATTTCTCTACAGGAACCACGGCCGTCAGACGAACTTCTGCTTCTTTAACTTGAGCCTCAGTTTCTATCAAAGTTTCAGCCATCTGTGCCCGCTCTTCTTTCAACACGTTCAGTTCAGCAGCCAGTCTCTCGACCTCCTGGGCCAGAAGACCCTCACTCTTCTTGTACTCCTCTAAAGCTTTCTCGCTATGCTTTAGATGGTTCCTAACTCGGCCAACCTCAGCTGAAGCGCCCTCATATTTGGCCTTGACGTCGCCAAGCTGAGTTTTAAGGTCATCCACCATCTGATTGCCTAGGTGTTCCTTCACAGCCACCACATGGGCCTGTAGCTGTTTGACCTTGGCTTCAGAGTCCAGCATTCTCTTCTGTACATCTCCCAGTGCCCCCTCCAATTCCTGAATTTGCCGGTCCGCCTCACGTTTGGCCACCTCACGGTTTTTGATCAGTTCCTCACATTCATGGGTCTTCTGAGTCAGTGCTGCCTGCAGGTAGCCCGCCTCTTCTTGGGCTGCCTCATGCTTCTTACGGGTAGAGATCAGTTCTTGCCGTAGAATGTCCATCTCGTTAGTGGTCCCAGTCACCGGGGGAGAGAGCTCCAACGGCCGAGATACGGAACGTGAGGGAACCGGGGGCTGTAAAATCTGTAGAGATAAACATAATGACTCAAGTAAACTCCTAGAAAAAACAGCCATTAGCGTGTCAACATATACATTCAGTACTCTGCAAATACCAAAAACTGTTGTTCATTTAATGTCCAGTTAAAATGTAAAATAGGTAAAAATAAACATGTAAAATAGTCTACTAATACAATAAATTAAATTAAAAATAATCCTAAAATGCACAGTAGACCACAGAAAACATCATTATTTGAACAGTAAAAACCCTCCATTTTATAAGTGTGAAAGAATGAGTAGCTATCAATAAATAAGTACTGAAAAGCAGTTGTCTTACTCTGTATTTGAGAATACTTGGATCATAAAAACAAGAAAATGCAACTAATGAAACTGAACTTGAGGTGCATATTTGACTTTTGTAAATGGACTTCTGTACAGTACAGTATATTAAAAAACCTATTAAACTTTCAACTGGTTAGCAGAAGAACCGATGCCTTTATCATTCACTCACACCAAGTCATTCCGAGCATTTAAATATTTAACAGACACCCCTAGGACATATTTGAAACAGTTTACTTTTCCAAATGACATTTTCACTATACTACAGCTATAGACGTCTCTGTGGCAGATGAGATCAGATGCCATTTGGTGTAATAAAATGTTTATCGCTAAAGTTGATCCCAAATTGAGAAAGTCCCTTCGGAGATTAAAGCCAATGAATCATAACTTTCCCACTGCAGGTGACAGAGCTGACAGAATGAGTCTCCCTCGAGCTTAATGCTGCTGACACCATGTGTCTGCGTACAGTAAACAGGTCACAGACAGGGAGGAATTACTGAGTAGATCAGATTAGACAATGCTACGCTACAAAATTAAAAAACTCTGTCTAATGTTTGTCACCTAAAATGTATTACACTGACAAATTATGCCTTTATGATACAGGATTCCTGTGAATCTAGGAAAGAACACATTTCTGATGGTGTTACCTGAGCAGAATCCACACTACGAGACTGCCTGACGAGAACATTCTCCTTCCCTGCACAGAAAAAAAGCAATTACTTTGCCGACCAAACCTCATTAATCCATCCGAATAAATGCCTGATACTGCTCAATCTCAGCAGTAGGCCTGTTAAACCACGTCAGTGCCATAATCACAGGACACACTCACCTTTAATCACAGACTGACCTGCGTAATCTCCCTGAAACGATAAACATGCAAATTTCTTAATTAGACACACAAACTTTGATCACGGTGAGAGGTTGGATGAGGATATTAAGGCTTTGATGACCATGCTGCCTCCATTTGCCATTGCTGGCCACTCACCAGTTGGCTCCGGAGCTGAACCTTCACGGTCTCTGTAGCCCTGGCTCCTTCTTCCTTCTCTTTGGCTGACAGCAGGAGCTTCAGTTGTTCCCTCTAAGTACCACAGAGAGATGTGGAAAATGAGAAGGAGTTTAATTAATCAGCTGTCTCTTTTTCCTGAATGCTTTAAAATGATAGTTTTGGGGTTAGTCTCTGAGGGCCTACAAAATACACACATTACCTCTTTGTGAACGTCCTCCACCATTGATTTTTCCTGCAAAAGAAAAGAAAAATATGAACCACTATGAGAGCACAGTAATTACAAATCTATTTCCACACTAAAGGAACATAATTTTACCATCCACAGGAGGGTACCTGAGGACAGTCATCTAAAATACATAAGTGTCAGTCTGTAGAAGCAGTAGTCTCCAAACTACAAAGAATTGGACATAAAACAGTATCCTGTCACACCACCTGCTGCCTGCGCTGAACACATTTAAGGATAGTTTGTCTACAGACACAGAAAGCAAAAGACAGGCTGTTGGATTGTATGGGAAACCTATTATATTAGAGATCCCATATCCCAACCTACATATTTCTATCTACTAATGCAACCCACCATTTCAGTGAAACTTAACTGTTTCGTGTGATTGTACTTGTGATTTTACCTGACTAAGTTGCTGTTGCAGCATGTTAATTTTGTCCAACAGAGCCCTTTGATCCTGATGATATTTCCTTAGAGTTTCCTGTTGGCTTTCATTCTGTTTCTCCAAGTCCTGAGAAAATTGAACGGAAAATAAAGTTAGCTGTGGAGTAAATCACTGGATGAAGATTCCATCAGAGACTTAATTTGAACCATAGCCATCAAATTATGTCATATATGAATAGCAAGCCCCAGTTGTCCAATAAGCAAGTGCAAACTCTTCCACTTACGTGAATGATCTGATCCCTATTAGATGATGTCTCAGAGGCAGTATCCACAGACAGCTGCAGAGACAGGAAAGAAGAATAACATCATGGTCTCCATGGGTAGAAATCACTGCCAACCGTGACTTAATCACAAATCTCATAATGAGACGGAGGAAAAAGCAAATACTCTTTGCATCTAGATAAGACGTTATGACGGCAGAAAGCTATAATTGAGGTTGTGTTGTCCTGAGTTCTTGAGAGTCCTAATTCAGGGGTTACTTTGCAGTTTTTTTTCTCCTGCACCAGATGGCAGTAGTGCTGAGAAGTAAACCGGATATTCCACAGGGCTTATTGCAGTGAGCATCAACTATGTTTATTACACGCCATCAACACTTGATGATACACATTAAGTCCAATCCCAGCTGTACAATCAACAAGAGCAAAACTAAGCACACCTTAATAAGCAAGCAAATTAAAACTACAGCATCCCTTGGTGGCAGTCTAAAGCTACAAAAGGAAGATGTTTGGAACAGATTGAAGAACTTCCAGAGCTGGAAAGTTCACGCAGCTTTGTATATGAGCCAACAATTACTTCAATAATTACACTAGCTCCTATCACTAACCCCTCATCAAAATATCAGTAAAGACATAAGCCAGTCTAATCTTTTCCCAGCTGTTCAAGCTCACTGCCTTTCTGCATAGTCTACCTCAGGTGGCAGCATAATGAAGGAGAAAAAAGGCAATGGTACGTGCAAAGAATTCACACAAATTCACCTCAGTCAACAGTAAACAGTCCAACGAGGATAAAATACAAGCAATTTACAACAGGTGCTATTTTAAAAACATACATAACTGTGCAAAAGTCAGAGACCCCCCATTAATAGAATGTCAGGTCAAATTGGCAATTAAGAATCAGCTATTTTCTGAGATGTGATTTAATATAAACCCTCTTGCTTAAAGAGGGGGGCATCAAAGGGGAAAATAATAATGATAATAAGTTAAATCTACAACTGAAATATATAAAAGGGCACAACCTGGTAGACCACCAAAATTCTCATCATGATATTAATAGTTCTTGAAAGATTTGAGGACTACTCAGTGCTGTGGGTCTGAAAGGATGTGTAGAGCGGGCCGCGCAAAGGTCCATGCACTTTAAAATGTGTTGTGGTTTGCTTGGATCAAGAAGAACATCATATAAAAACCCACTTTTAATACCGAACCAACTAATCACGAGTGGTTTCCGACTGTGCCCAGTACTGAACATTTAGTTTTCTGTTCTTAAATCAGCCGAGCGTTGAACACAATTCTATTTGTGAAATGTCAGCCTGTGTAAGTATATTTTATTACCTGTCTCTTTTTCTGTTCCATCCTCAATGCCTCCTTTGCTGTGAATACAGATGAAGAAAATGTTAGTCATTTCACAGCTTCCTCCGTACAAAGGCACAAGTGCCAGGCTTTATTCATGAGAGCACAGGTAAACCAAGGCCAAGAGTCTTCGAAAAAGGAAACTCAACAGCTGTGATTACACTATTGCAGCAAGGCTTCATGGTCATAAGAAGAAGCTCTTCGCCAATGGGAGCAAACACCATAAGATGGGATGAGGCATTTTAATTAACAGAATATATCATACAACTCTGATGAACATATTTAAATTGACATGCAGCTATTGGCTGAAACAATCAAAACAACAGAGATATTCCATACAATCTGCTTAAAGATTTGACATAAATAATGACATCTAATGCCTGAAGTATATGCTATTTTGTTTAAGGAAAAACAAAACCAGGCAGAGGAAAAAACAGACTAAAGCAGATTTTTTTTTTAGATTCAGTCTCAAAATGCCGTAGTGTCAACATTAAAACTTCTCACTCTGGTCCAGTCTCAGAGTGAGGCAACATGCTGCTAGCTTTCATATGACCCCCTTTTTCCATCAGCACTGAAGAAGCTTTCCTCTACAAAAAGAGAGGTGCTGAAAGAGTTTTGTATGCAAGCGGTACTGAGATTTGATCTCTAGTTTCCTGTGTGCTTGCTGCTGTCCTGAGGCTAGGGTTAAAACACCTGGCAGGCCTGAGAAAGCCAGAACCTTCTAGATGGCTCTGACTCCTCAGATAAGTCTCATCACCTCCTTTCCTGTCGCTGTTGTGTCATAAGTAACTCCTGAACTCACTCTCTTCCTCCCTGGCCACACTTCAAAGTCTCACTCGCCTCGTTTTCTTCTCTCACTACATTATCTTAACAGGTCATATCATAGAGGCACTTATCCAAATAAATATTACATGCAAATGTAGAGTAAGCAGGCTTGTGCAAGGGTGAGGAACCCATCTCAAAAGCTCAAGCATGAGGCCTGCAGTTATAGTCTCCCTTATCCTCATCAAACCTTTTGTGATCCTCAACGGACACCCCCTGTGCCCCCGTCCCCATGGCATTATCTCTTGCCCTAGTGGGGCACTGCTTTCATTCATTTTTATAAGCTTCCAATGTTATTTGCTCACTTCTCTGAGCTTGTGGATATAAAAACTCTTAAATTCAACATCTACAATAGTGGAGAACTGAAGTTCTCTTTGGTTTGTTTATGTTCGGAATCTCAGCATCTTTTTAAGGTGAACGCTTGTCTAAGTTTTTATTCATTGTTTGAATTACGACAGAAATGTGTTATTTGAGCTGTTTCGTTTTGTAGCACTGTTGTTCTGTGTTTATTTTCATGCAGTCAGCACTCTCCCGACTTTAGAGTAAGTTTCATCTTCAGCAAAAATAAGTCAATATTATCCACCTATGAAGCAGGAATAGAGCAATATCCTTATCTTTGTCTGATTGAGCCATTTTTTTTTAGCTAGGAGCTAGCAAATTGCAAGGAAACGTCTTCTGAATTTTTTTTTTTATGTTTTTTTTTTTTTTGCAGCTGGGGTTTTGTGTCTGTGCACTTCCTCACATAATGGCCCAGAATGTATAATTAAATACACATAAATACACACAAGTCAAGTAAAGCATGGGGAAACCCTGATACAAATTAACTAAATTTTTTATGAATCATGAAGTAATTGGGTTGATTTACATCTGCTAATTCCATGTACGTTTGATAATATGCAGATGTGCTTTGCGCATCTGTGCATTCTATAGATAGCAGAACTTTGAGTGCATGAAGACAAATGAGTAGATCAAAGTCACTTGCATGCTGATGCAACACTGCAAAGTCTGTGGCATACTGATTAGAGTCCTAACGCTATCATCAATCCAAATTACCAGTCTGCTGCTTTCCTGCCAATGACAAAGTGCGCAGCCAGCTTTAGATTGCTTTGGACTTGCAAGTTCAAGGTCATTAAGATGAGGTGAATTAAGGTACCTTTTGTAGCACTGTCCAAGTAGCTCTTGACGAGGCTGATAAGCTCCTGGTTTTTGCTGAGCCGGGCGTAGTGATAACTGTCATGACCAAAGCCATCCACAGCAGTGACATCAGCACCATTCTTTAGCAAAACCTCCACAGCATCCTTACAAGCATACTCACAGCCCAGGACCAATGCAGTTCTGACAGAACACACAAAAACAAAGAAACTTACTTAACACTTATATTCAAAGCATAACATCACATTGAAAGATGATTAATAACCTGTTTTTGAAAGAGTATTTTTTACTTGTTCTGTTTGTCTTTCACTCTGATGTCAGCTCCTCGCTCGAGCAGGAGCTGACAAATACGGGGATGACACATCTGAGTGGCCAGCACCAAAGGAGTTCGTCCATCCTACACAAACACAATTTAAAATAACCAATACTGCACATTCATTCAACTGACTGTTACAGGGTGAAGAATATCTAAAACAGAGTTTTATAAACAGGATGCATCATTAATATTATTACTAACTACAGCATTCTGATCATTTCATCAGAGAAAAGAGAAAAGGAAAGAGTAATGAATCATTTCTAATGAATCATTTGATTTTTAAGTGAATCAGCCTTCACTTTCTGCTTTATTCAAGATGAAATGTCATGAATGACCTGATAGTGTCAGTCCATTCTGGCAACGTAAAACCCTGACCTTTAAGTCACTCAGCATAAGGGAAAAATAACTAAAGACATTTTCCTTCGAGACCCAGTGCACTGCAGCACTGAATGCCACAGCACTCAGAAAACATCAAGATTAACAATACAATAAACTTCATGATAGGCACCAAATCAAACATATTGCTCCTAATGTTCCTATGCTCTCATGGTGTAGCCAAAGCACTGGAGGGGGCAGTGGTTGAGTGGAACTCTGGAGGAGAATTCAATGCAATTCTGTGCAAATACTCACAAAGTCACTGGCATTGACAGAAGCCCCACTGTCACACAATAGTTTAACACTGGAGGAGCAGCCTGCCATGACTGCAGTGAACACAGAGAGAGAGAGACAGAGAGAGAGAGAGAGAGAGAGAGAGAGAGAGAGAGAGAGACAAATATGCTGGAGTTAAAACAAGCTCAAGGACATCCGGCAAGTTCACAAATAAAAAAAAAAAAAAAAATCAAGTAGGGCAGGACAATAATATATGTAAATTTCTCCCTGTCCGATTAAAAACGTGCGTCTCCATTATTGTCAATATTTAGTTTACCCCATCATTTGAATCCAGCTGTCCTTCCCATCATGGGAGAATTTCAAGATGAATGGACCAATAGAAATGCTCCAAAATTTATTGTAATAAGATTTTATTCCAATACATTTTGGGGCATATCTATTGGTCCATTCATAAAATCTCATTTGAATTGAATTGTTTGATGGTGATGTCATGTTTCTTCTTTGTTCTTGGCAGTTTTTCTGTGAGACTTTTATATTATTCATAGGTATTATTCATAATATAGATATTATATCACATCCACTGATATTAAGACATATAGTGATACACATTTTTTTGCCAGACCAAATCTTAATATCCAGACCATTAATATTAATAATCTACCATTGTTTCAGATTTCAGAATCATTGGTGTGAAAGAGAGGAAGGAGAGTGAGGAAGACAGACACAGAAATAGTAAGTGATTTGCACTAGAGCGGCATTAATGAGTTAATGAGAGAAGTACAGTGATGATGAAGGTGAGAGACAAATAGATTGAGCAAGGTAGGGAGAGACGGACCAAAATACAGACAGAAGGAGAGCGAAAGAGAATGAGAGTGAAATGAATTAAGCGAGATAGTGGGAGAGTTGAAAATGTCAGTGAAATGAACTGAAAAAATGGGAGAGATAAGAGGAAAGTAGAGAGTAAAAAAAAATATTTGTGCAGATGAAAGGTTTGGAAAAATAAATCAATACATGAAAGCTCACCTGCATCATGAAGTGCTGTTCTCCCCTGCAGGTCCACATTTCCAACTGGACAGCTGTGCTGCAACACATCACACACACACACACTTTCACTTTCCATCTAATGTGAGCCGACATGTGTTTAATATAAAACGAGGCATGGCAAATATGTTGCAAGTGCTTTGACTTCAAATTAAATAACCTACATCAAATTTTAAAAATGTTGCCTAAAGTAAGCAGCGGAGTCATCTGCCCTAATGATTAGTGCTTTCTGTGCCTGCCTTTAAAGGGCCTTTTTTTTTTGAAGCCCCAGAATTTGAGAGCAGTGAAAGCAGGTCAAGTCAGGGAAAGTGTTGCCATGATACAGGCTAAGTGGCCTGAACATTGGGTCCCACAACACCAGTCCCCATTGCTGTGTTTCGTTCTTTTTTTTCTTCCCCCTTCACCTCAATCCCTCTTTTCATTCAACTCCCTGCCCTCCTATCCCACTTATTCCAGCCATCACTCTTTCCCTTCTCCCTCCTCCCTCTAGCAACAGCCTCCCAAACCGGCAGCAGGGCGTCTAACTGTGTCCTGGGTAACTCTATCTCCTCAGGGGTGGGCTGTGAGGGGCGGAGGGGTCAGATTGCAGTTGACCACCATGATGACGGCACCGAAATACAGATGGGGGTTACAGTACAGGGCAGCCCTGTCAACACTCCAAACACCCAGCTCAAGTTCCTGAAGACTGTTTGCATAAGCATTAGCTACCAGAGCTCAGCTAGTGATAGGCAAACACTGGCACACAATTAAAGAGTTAATCTATCATGTCTAAGCATTACAGCATCATTAGTAAAAGTAATACAGCATAGACATCAGATGCCTGTCTAATAATATAGAGATACATTTACATTTAGTTTCCTCTCATCTTGTATGCACAAGTCTAAGTGTCATGCCTGGTTTAATTCATGCGGTACTAAAAATGCTTTGAAGATAAACTAACTGCATGAGCTGAGATGGATTAACGCCTTCTATTAAAAAGGGACAAAGGCAGATACTAACTTCCCTCAACAACAACAAAAAAAGAAAAATCCTTCCTGGTTTTCAGTGCCGTTTTCCCACATTGACTCCCTTCACAGATTCAAAAGCTGCTGGCGCTGGTAACAGTTTAAAATTAGACAGCACTTACTGACTTTATGAATTAAGACAGATAAATCATTGGTTCTTTGCAAAGTCTGTCATGTAATTAGCAGATGTCAAAAGGCTAAACTGACAGGAGACTCTGACATGACAGGATGAGATCAGTTTGTTATGAACATCCTTCATTAGGAATCAGACAGTGTCTCCGCCTGCTGCGCCTTGTGTTTTTGATTGGTGACATTTCGTTCTTTCTGCACACAATTGACAAAAGACACCCACGTTGTTCTCTAGATTGCCTGCCAAGCTGGAGAACACATGCATCAATAAAATACCAACAGGCCATGGACAAATTACTTTTGACTTGAGTGACTTTAAACACTGCTCATCACTGAAGTTGTTTGACCAGCTTCTTTTCTCCAAACAAAGCGACAGCTGTAATTTCTTTGGAGATGTGAGAATGTTTCCGGTGTTTATAACAAATCACGACCACAGAAGTTGTCTTCAAAAACCAAGGCGGAAAGATACCTCTAAATTCTATGACTGGCCCAGAATATTCAAATATTCGTTCGCTGGGAATTTGTTTTATAAATTTTGAGATTTAGATATTCCCTCCACTCCACGTGTATTCAGCTTTAAAAAGTCTTGAACAAAGCCTAAAACATCATAACACGCTACAGCAACCTCCTAACAATGAAGCATGGCAAAGCTACAGTTCATGTCTGCTTTAGATTTCAAATTAGAACACCTCCATGAAGCTCTGGTTTATTCGTGGACACCCTGTGCCCTTAGTGGCACCGTGTATGCATGAGTTAGCAAACGACTCAGCGAACGGACCCGTGCTGGGTGCCGCAGTGCAGCCCTTATTTTTAAAGCGGGTGCTGAGCGCTGATTTTTTGAACAATAGGGCTGGCCCCATGTATTCGGCATTCAGACATTTTTCCATTGGGTAGGTATTCGGTTTCTAATTTTGAGATTCGGACATTCCGTTTATTTTGGATAAATGTGGCTATCAATAAGGCAACACTCCTCTCAACCCACATTCAGGTTCTCCAGCAGTAAAAACAGTGCTGTCCCCACTCCACTCATATTCAGACTCATAAACGTCTTTGTGCAAATGAAGCTCAGTCATATAAAACAGCCTAACATGCTAAAACACACTCACAACGAAGCGAGGTGGTTCATTTTGTCAGATTTGTGCCTGCAATTAGAGCACTTACACTAAAACTGGTTAAATTGTGTATACTAGTTAGCAGGTTAGCGAGCATAGGTAGTGAGGGAACTGGAGAGAGGAATATTAAAGGAGGGGTCGGAAGAGGATTTTGTTAATGACTCCACTCCACCGAATATTCTGACCGAAGCTCCAAAGCCCTAAAATGGTATTACCACAAAAATCGCAAACTCTTGCGTTCACTCACCATTTAATGTGTTGGAGAGACCGAACGGGCAGTAGAAGGACCTTACCTGCAGTAGTTTCTGGACACACAATGACTGTCCATTTCGGGCTGCCAGGTGCAAGGCATTTTTCCCTGAAATGAATGTAATGAGCACACATTAAAATTACGTTTCAAATCTCAAAAAGTACACTTTTCATCTAATTGAATGCTACTGTTACATTAAGTGGATTACCAAAAAATTCCACATATTTGAGCAAACAAGATTTTGATGGTGTGCGTAGTGGATTCATCTACTGACAGCTCTCCAGTTATAATCTTTCACCCCCTTCTTTAATGTTTAACAGTGCTGTGAATATTTCATTTGACCCGCAGCCATTATAACGGCACATTAATAATAATGCACTCAAAAGTATCTGTCTTACCTGTGGCATCTGTGGCTGTGATATCAACACCATGGCTGAGGATGAGGTTAAGGCAGTCCAGGTGTCCTCTGGTGGCTGCAAGATGGAAACTAGAGGGAGGGAGGGAGGGAATTATCCTCAGTAAATCAGGTCCTCAATCTTATAACGTTCAACAGTATAAGAGTAATATCTGATTGCAAGTTCTATTAGACAAAGTGGATGGTGGGAGAGGGGAGAGTGTGACAGATGAGAGTGTGATGGGAAGAGCAAGTGAAAAGGTGGGCAACAGAGTGCTGAAAATTGATGCTTGCTGTATCCAGCTTCATCAGCATTCAGAGAGGAAAAGAGGTATGATGGGAAACTCAACACCATCGGATGTTTAAAAACACACAGCCTGGGTCCATTCTGTTCACACTCACACATTCAATCTTTGTGTGGGTAAGCAAAGACCGGCTTGAGAATGTACAAAATAATTACCTGCAAAACAATATTCATGTTTAAACAATTAAGAAGAAGAAGGAAGAAGAAGAAAGAGATCAAGGTTAGCTATGTGCTGCAGTGAGAACAGACATAGACCATTATTAAAATATCCTGGTCTAAAACCTCATCAGCATGGATTTGTCTCTTGTTTGCATAACGATGAGATTTATTTGCCTTGGTGCATATTTGCTGTGCTACCACTGCCACAACTTTCCAAACAAAAACCATTTAGCGCCACTCTACTAAAAATTACCCGACCTTTAGATGATAGTTAGTGTGAGGTAGAGCTGGATGAAACAGGCAAAATTTATATCACAATATATTACTCAATTTTGGTCGATACAACAATTCCAGTATCTATATGAACAATATAAAAAAAAAAAAAAAAAACAGTCAAGAACAGATATCTGTACCTTCAAACTTCTGAAAGATAAATCTGCCAAGTCCATGAAACACGTTTTTATAACACTCTGCATTGTATAAATATATCCACTGTCTTGACCAGATATTTTCTCTGGTGTTATATATTCATCTTTATATTATTGTCCAACACTAGTGTGGGGCAAATTAATGGCTCTGCTCCCTTCTGATATTTGATGCAGCATTTCTTGCTGATGTTAGCCTGAAACTGCTATTCTTTATTTGAATGAAAATATTAAAAGCTTTAGGATAACAATTGTTTAGTTAAAGATTGGAAATGTATTAATTGATAATTAATTAAAACCTTACACTGAATAAATATCTTGGTGGAACACTGTCCAAACTTCAAAACACTCATCTGACCAACTGTGATTGTTGAAGATTCTCTCAACAATCACACACTGGGAAAAACATGCTCATCATAGCACGGCTTTTCTTACATCAGTATTGTGATAACTGGTGAATGTTACATCATGTATTTCTGGTCTCCACTGTCACTACTGCTTGCTTCAGAGCTTGTGATTTGTTAACACAGAGAAGGCATTTAGGGGTTAAACCTTAAGACCCAAGGTTGAACGCAGTCCACTTGTGTCCAATCACTAGAAGAGGTGTGAGGAGACATTCAGACTGCTGCCTGCTTACAGCTTCTGTTATTAAAAACCGTGTTGAGATGAAGTCCATGCATTCGCAGCCTTGACCTCGGCTCTGGCCGAAAAAGCTGCGGATGACCAAGGGCATGCCGACCCGACCGACACTATCTGCTCCCTGGAATACAGTTACATCATGTTATTCAAGGGTTATTGTTGTCGTGTCATGCAGAGGAATGCTTTTTTGGGAGTGTTGTGACTCTGCCGTGGATCACACTCATCCATCACACTCAACACTGGTGGTATTGTTACATGCTGCATGCATCCGTATGTCAGGAGTGTGTCATGTACTTAGCATGCATCTGTCATGATCCACAATGCTCATGTGAACAGAGGCAAAAGTTGCAATTCTATTGGAAAAATGCATTTAAGTAGTACACTTAGCAGGAAATAAACACTGTACATTGAACACTTCCCTAAATTAAACTCAGCAAGTACTATAAATATGGGCTCACATAACCATCCTTGAGGTTTGAGGGGTTAAAGTAATCAGTTCTTCTGAGGAAAAAAAAAAGAAAGTGTTCACTGTTCTGTGACAAAATATGAATGTTTTCACTTCTCACCTACACTGGAGATTTGGCCTCAGCAGAACACCTGCACGGATTGAAATTCTCTACATGAGTGGCTTGGACTCAGTGAACCGAGTGAAGTCGAAATGATTCAAAAGGCATAACAAATGCACTCAAAAAAGTAAAAATTTCCTCAAATTACAGACACAAGCAGCACTTCAAGATATCTGGTACTGTGGCTGACAACAGCAAAAAAAAGCTTATTTGTAGTGTATTAAAAAGCAGAAATAAAGTCACTGATTTCTTTTTAAACCCTACCCATGTGTGATCCTACTGTGACCCAGCATTCCACATACACTTGACAACTCTGTGGGCTTTTCTGTGCTTCTGTCACAGTCCTAAATTCCAGACTCTGTCAAAACAGGTTTATAAGTTCATTTCCATAACAGACCTGGTGTATTCAAATCTGTATAAAATACAGATGCATTATACAGGAATATAATACATGCCGATTAAGCTCATTCATAATTACAGAGGCCATGTTGCTGTCAGGCACAGAAACAGTGGGAATGATGCTGGTCAGGACCCAGACATGTCATTCTAGCTTGGCTCCAGCTCATTCTGTAACTCCCCTGGAGGTGCAACATATTTTTAGAAGCACCGAACTGATGTGTACGCTTGCATACCAGTGTACTGGTGTGAGAAATAAGTGACGGAGAAACAAGGGGAATAAATACCAGCTGAAAACATGGATACAAGTTACAGCTTTTAATATTCTGACAGTACACGTTACTATTCAGTTTCAGTACTCGTCAGTGGAGAGATAGAAAGACAAGAAGAATTACAAATGTGAACACAGGGCTGGTTAATATTCATGAAGTTTTCAACAGCTTTCCTGTACATAAACAGTCGAATATGAAGTCACTTACCTAGAATATTAAGTAATGACTGCAGTGCCAAATTCCCCACTGACTTACAGTCTTGCACGACGGCATGATTGAGGTACCAGAAGAGCAATTACAACAGAGTAAAGAAAGAGTAACTTGGGCAAATCAGTAAACTTTCATAATGCGTAATCACATACGGTCTTAAACCCCGAGAAAATGTAAAGTGTGCTGGTGTCTGTGAGAGACATAAGACCATTTCCACAGTAGGAAGATTTGATCTCTTTGTTTAATCCTTGATTGGCAATGATAATCAGTGTTAGACAGATGTGCCTCTTGCACCACCTCACACACAACTCAAGCAGATCTTCTCTTGCTGAATGTTTGCTCAGCGGTAAATTTCCATGGGGCAGGCAAAACTTTTTTTTTTTTTATTAAAAATAAACATTGCTGGTTTAATCCAGAATATAAAACATCCCCTCAGGGAATCTGGATTACAGCACCTCCTCCTGAACACTGCTGACTGCCGTGTGCAGATTCTGCAATCAGCAACAACCAGCATCCCCACTGTTACATTATTTATAGCCAGATGTAAATATGCATTACCAAAAAAAAATTAGTTTGTGGTGGATTTCTTGAAATATGGCGATCAATCAGTGGCAATAAAATGTGTGTTGGAAGCAATGTAAGGGTCTGAGCGAATTCGACAAGGGCCAAACTGTGCTCTTCAAATTGTTTTGATCGGAGCTTCTCTAAGGGTGTATCACACTGCACATATATAGATATGTTTCTTTATTTCTGCCCTACACTCAATCCCAATACTGATTATCTGCCCATACTATGTAAAAAACAAATCTCTATATAATGCATTTGGGTTGCCCTCACGCAAAGCAAGTAAATATTAATAAATAGGCTGCAAATAACTTTATATTCTTAAATGAAACTGATTTAACTGTAACATTTTGGTGGCACATTATGACATGATTTGGTTTTCTGGACTGCTTTATTAGTTTCTTATTTTGTTAAAGGTCATTGTGCTCTAACATGCACAACATGCTCTTTTCTGTCATCTGAGTTGTTTTCATTCTCCGCTTTAAAATAGACATTCAAACCACATGCCCATTTAAGGCACATCTATGACAGCAGCACAAACCTAGCACAGATGAGTAAATACTCTTCACAAAGACATGGAATTGAATTGAGCTTTATAAAGAAATTCCACCAATTGTTTCTGCACAAATCAGCCACGGTTTTGATGTAAAATGGTCTTTTGTGTGAAAACATAGTGGTGGCTTGTTTTTAAATATATACTGATGACAAGAACCAGGGGTCTCAATGTCTACAACACACCTAGAGGCATTTTATTAGCTGTCTGAGCTTTAATGCTAAATGCTAATTTATTAAGTTTGAGACAATATTCTGCAATAATGTCCTCCAAAGTGCCTTTAAAACGTGTCTCTTTGTTATTACCTTTGTTTACATCTGAAGGCTGACTTGCATTGAAAATCTTGAAACCAGTGTGGGAGGTGGTACTTCTTTGACCTCCCACTGGGGGTTCTTTGAGACTGTGGGGGAGCGTGATGTACCTCGGCAGCTCTGATCACACACGGCATGCTAGGCTCTGCTGCTGACAAGCAGGCTTCATATATCAGCGCAGCGTTTATTACCATGAGCTCCGTTACGCTGCCTCGCCGGCCTGGCGACTCCTGCGGCGGCCGATGCACTTGATTTAGGCCTGAGAAATTCCAGGGCCTTATTACCATCCCCTTTTCTCTGGCCCGTCGTGGCCCATCCACAGCAGCCCACTATAGGAATCTCACACATGAACATAAACACCCCTCCTGCCCCCTCCAAGCACAGAGGAAAATCTTACGGTCGCGATCGAAGAGCAAAACAAAGCTGGGTTTTAAATAACCCGAAAGCTGGATGCCTTTGCCCTACTTTCAATGCCTCTGGAATAAAAATGGTGGGGGGATCAAGGAGGCTTCCAAGCTTTGCTCCCTGAGGTAGATGGAGAGCAGAACTAAAGTGAGTTGGGTGGGCACATGCTGCAGAGCAATGGAAAACAGCTAATTTGAGTACAACAAGGTGATGAGACTTGCTTGAACTCTGTAATGTGTTTTTATTTCTCCTTTTAGCCTAAAATAAAAGCTTATCCACTACAACCTATTACATTCGGAACGTCGAAGATTAAGCAGCTTTTAACCTTAACACCTTAGAAGAGCAGCTAGCTCCAGGCTCCTAAATTTACTCCATGCATGCACAAGCATGGATTTTCTCTGCTTATCTAAGGGTCATTTCCAACCTAGGTCTCTCTGCCCTCTGCTGAGTGTAGGTGCAGAGTACTTACTCACTATTGGCAGTTGTACAGACTGATTATTCCAAAATACCCTGGATTTCTTCGGAATGCTCATATTACATATTTCATATGTAAACATCCTTGGGGTTAGAAAATGTAGAAAAGTATAAGCTGTTTCCTGCTAATATGTTTCCTCTGGTCAAGCAGCCCGCCCCCCCGTAAGATTAAGGTACTGATCCATCTATAACTATGGACGGACACTGAAAGCCTCAGACCAGACAACACAAACAGCAAGGGTTCTGTAAATACCAGCGATTTCAAATAGATTTTAATCACTACCATATGCTACTGTCCAAACATACTGAACACAGCCTGGACTCAGCTCTACAGTAAGCTCTCAAAGCCATTATTAGAGGAGGTAAAACCATATAATATCATGTCACAACAGCCCACTAACTGCACTCCAGTCCTTTTGGGAGTGCTATGAATTTATTGCTGTTTTACTGCTTTCAGGGCAGGCACAAATAAGTCCACTATATTTTCATTCATATTATTAGGAGAACCATTATAGCGATGTTTATTTTGTGCAGCAGGAGAAGAGCAGGAAGCGTCTGGCAAGGCTGAATGAATTACTCAGACACAAGACCAGAGTTATAAAAAGACACTCACAGAGGAAGATTTTAGAGATTTTAAGCTTTGAAAATTTGGCTTATTGCCAGTATTCAGAAGGGCACTGCTGAACAGAATTAGTTTAAACTGTCTACCAGCCACTGGGAACAATACGACGGATTTATTGAGAAACTGACTGATATGTTGTATCATTCTAGCAGGGCCAGGTACAACTTATCAGTTTATCAATAAATCTGGGAACACTTATGACATGTTAGGCCATTCATGCAACATGAGCAGCCATGGCTGATAAAGTTTTACATAAACCATAGCTTTAAAATGACGAACGAACAAAAGAGTACTGAATATGGACCAGTCAATATGCAGTCTGTTTATTCACAGTTATGAATGCTGTTGATAAGGCATCGTACGTATTAAACAAGGCTTTGGTTCAGACATCAGACCTTGGGCAAGATTTATAGCACTACTTTGAGCCTCTATAAAATGATTCGGTTGTAATTGACTCCATAACATGTATTAAAATCATTGATGTAAACTTAAATAAAGGTTGTGTGCATAAGCTTGTGGGAACTTACGCAGAGCGGCCCTCGACGTCAAGTTTTGTTGGGATGATACCCTTCTTACTGAGTACACTTGCAACTTTCTCCACCTCCCCTCTTTCTACAGCCTTCATCAACCTGTCATCATACTTATTCCAGTCTGTGTTCTGAGAGAGAGAGAGAGAGAGAGAGAGAGAGAGAGAGAAAACAAAATATTATTTTACATAGGTCATAAAGCCTGCTCAACAACTACATACACAAATGAAAACATTCACGTTTCAAAAAGCAAAACTTCAAAAGAGAACATCATGCTTAGCTTTCACTACTTAACCAAACTATGCCCTCAGCGCTAAAGGGTGTGTGTCAGTAACTGATTCACTGCAAATATCCGTCAGAAAAATCTCTGCTCACAATTCCAAGGAATGGAATGGAATTCCGTGAGACCAGTTTATCAACAATAAAGGAACCTGCAAAAGCACTCATCTGCATGGAAAATAGGAGCCTAATGAACAGTCCAAAGTATCTCAGAAATATTTTGGGGCAAATGCCTCATGAGTGCTTTTAAAACAATGGCAAAATCAAACTAAGTGGGAAAAAAGCAAGTTGACAACACGTTAAAACAAGTTGTTAAATCCCCGAGGCTGCAAATATCACTCCAAATCAGCACTGTGTTCTCCAGTAACATTGTGGTGCATTCCAGAATTCCTTGCAACTATGGAGAAAGCCATAAGTCACGCTCCCCTAGTGGGTCAGTGTCTCCACACACACACACACACACAGCAACTTAAGATACACAAGGGCCCAGATTTATTATTTTTTTTTTTTAAACATGCAGTTGGTCAGTCAACCATTATATCTGCCTGTACCACAAATACAAATATGTGCACTGCTTTTCTTCTATGTATGAGAAGGAAAGGGATCAGGGACCACAGTAACAAATCTATTTACATGACGCTGGTGTGTATAATAATAAAAAACATTTCTTTGAACTAACATCTTGTACTTGAAAACAGCCTCCAACTACAACTAATACTTTTTATTTAAAGATTTGGTGGGATACCTACGAAATACATTGAGGTGCATTTGAGCCATCGACTCATGGTGCTGGAGAATGCTGGTCCTTTTACGCAGCTGTATTGAAGAGGTATTTAAAAAATAATAGTAATAAAACCCACTAAAAGTTTTCTTCTCTTTTTCCTGTCAAAGGAAAGACCGCACTCTGCCAGCGAGTGTGTTTGTGTTTTATCTTCCTCAGTAGAGTCCTGTGCTCCAGCGGGCTGCCTGCGCCTCACTGAGTCCCGGTAAACCTCGGCCGAGCGTGTGCTCTCCTCCCCGTCCCACAGCCTCTTCTAGCGCTCTCATCACGCCTCCGCAGATACACGCACACACGCCCCAGCTGAGAGCTGCTGTGGAGCACAGGGGCCAGCCCTGGAACAGCAGCTCCTCCTCTGGGCTTCACTTTCACTTTTTCTGTCCTGTTCTCTTGCTTGGTTTTAGGCTGAAATAAGGCTGTCCTCCTTTTCTGCAGAGTCCAGAGCAGTCCTCTTTTTTTTTTCCAGCCCCCCCCCTCGCTCTGTCTCTCAGTCTTCACATTCTCTCCGCTCCGGCCTCCTGTGCTCCTTTCCTCCCTCTCCACGCCAAATGGCAAGATAGTCAAACCCCTGGCAGTAAATATGTGATCTCCTCGAGGTCTAAAATATCCTAGTAAACAACACGCGGATGGGCCCTTCCACTGGACACCTCTTTATTTTTTGACCCTCCAACCTTTCTCCAATGACCGATCAGGGACGGGGCGCTAAGAATAAACTGCCCCAACATGCTCGGCCCATGAGTAACTGCTACTGCGGTGGAGCGAAGACAGAAGCAAGGCTTGCCAAGCAGGACAACGCGCACACTCACACACATTTAGGCAGACTTGTTTTTATCCAACATCAGGACCTGATGTCATACAAGTCTCATGCACAACACAAACACAAAAATGAATATTGCAGCAGAATGGTTTCCACAATTGTTTAAGAGCTTTACAGATCTCACCACGTATAAAGGAACCATTGAAAAGGGTGTCAATATATTCTTCAAATGCCTGTTAACTTTACACAATGTCAAATTTTCCACTCTGTTTTGAAATAAAAGCTTACATCATGCACTGTCTGATAAACTCACTGTGGTGGGACCGTCTGACACTTTTAGTTAGGGAATGTAATGATGAACTTATGCTGTGTTCTTTTGTTTTCCACAGATCTATAAGGAAAGTTTACAAATATTAACCTCTCCTCCTGGACAAGAGAATGTAATGTACGTTTAGGGAACAACTGTTCATTAAACCCACTGCTGTACCTTTAAAAGATACATTTACACTGTTTGTAGCTTTAGTGACAACAACATGCCTCCATGGTACCTTTTCTTCTGAGAGTGTACCTTAGCAGAACATGCCATTTACTAATCAGTCCCCATTGGGACATCACCCTGCAAGAGTGCATCCTTGCACATTCATGATAAAATGCATAAAAAGTGTGTGTTTTTGAATGAAGGACACTGACCTATATCAGGATAACACACACACACTGTTACGAAACCAACAGGTTTCATTCCAAGAAGCATAAAGGGATGTTCCTTGTGTACACAAACAAAGCATATTGCTGGGACAAACATTGTAGGTTTTCCAGTTTATCTACAAAGTCATGACTATTTTTGTCCTAAAAATGTATAGAAACAAACACACAGACCCCCACAGGTAGAAATATAGATTACAAGTCCAAATCTAAAGTGGACTACTGGCAGAAGAGTAAGAAGAAAGCTACAGCATCACGCAATCTGTGACACCTCATGCTGGAAGAGTGTGAGGCTCGCTGATCCAGCCACACGGTAGCAGGGTTAGGTGTCTGCTCCTTTACAATCAGCTGTCTGGAACAGAGCGTCTGAAAGCCCCCCTCTCGTTCTGCACTATGATGGTAAACACTGTGCATGAGATCTATTTCCATCAGGAAGACGTCACCTTTTAATTTAGAAGGTGAAAAAAGAGGGAGGGGGATGTGTTTAATTTACACAGTGTGCAGCAGCAAAGGGATGCTCGGGTTTCGTCCTCCATCCGAGTCTGAGAAGAGCTGGCTGAGTGGCAGCAATATTCAGCAAACGTGTGAGAATCTCATACACGGAACGGCTGAGACACGTATGAACCGGGGCTGGCAATTTCTAACCTGCTCTGCAACCTGGAGACAAAGGAACAGAAACGGAGGCATGCGTGTGACCACTCACAGAAATAAACATGTATATGTGGGTGTGTATTTTTGTTTTTGTCTTGCTGAGAGGAGTGTGAGTGATGGCACAGAAGCGTTTATAGCCTATTCACTCAATGTCACTTTAAATCTGTGACACATTGTAGTCACCCATATTAAGTAGAGGGAGATTATTGGACGTGATGAGTCATGTGTCGATTGTTCCAGAAACACGGCAGGACAGGAGTAGCAGGTGCCTATTTACATAAGAATGTTCCAGCCTTAAAAGAAGTTAAATATGTGCATATATAGCGTCTTTGGAGTAAAACAATCTATTAAACAAATAAATGGAAGTATTGACAGTGAATATTTGTCTGTAAAACAATCACAACAAACAAAGCACAGTGACAAAGTGCACATAGTGTTTCAAACATCCCTTACATATTACAATATTATTAACTCAATAAATATTCTGAAACCATGCAAAAGGATAAATGTTTCATTGGAGAAATCATGAAGTCCCTATTGCAACATCAAACAGCTCATTTCGTTTCTGACATTGATTGTAAACTAATGTATGTATATGTTTACATGTGTGTTCTGAGGTCACAAATTCACCAGAAATACACCTCAAGACTCACTACTTCTCCGGTCTGTGTTTGTCACAACCTCAGCTCTGCAAACAGGAAACAAACAAAGTGCCGTGGACATAGGAATAAGTTAAAAAAGAGCTTCTGAAGGTGCGCTGAAGGGAGGGACACGTTTGCCCCACTGCGGAGTTCAAACATCAACAATCCGTCTGCAGAATCGTATACGGCACCTTTAAATGACATTCCTCCTGAAGGACCTTTCATTTGCACCTCAAACTTCAGTCGCATAATTTAAATTTACCAATGGCCATTACTAATATCTTGTTCGTTTACTTTTTCATACTGAAAGTCAGGTGTGATTTTCCTCCACCTAAAATTTTACCTTTCGGAAAACCAACAGTAGATCGTACAGTACTTTCTCTTCTATACACTCACACAGGCTTATCTCTACTAGACCTACTGTTTCTAACCACCCGGAAAAATTGAGTTTCAGCCAATATTCTCAAACTAGCGAGTGCTGTGAGTGTGAGATTAGTGGCAGGCGTATGATATCACACTTGGTTTCCAATACTACAGGTCACACAACCTTACCTGAAACAAAAAAGGAAGATGAGCTTTGGAGATGCATTTGATGGCAGTAGGGTCCTCTGTGTGCCCTCAGAGGAGTTCTAATGAGTTCTAATGAGGCAAAACCCTTTACAGCAGCAAAATGGCCTTAAGGAATGCAGTGATGTTTTATTCTTCCTTTTTTATACTTCACTTCCCGTCTGTTTAAGAAGTGAATCAGCTTTTTACAGCACAGCACCTGTTGGTGCTGGTTTGATTGTGGTTTAGAGAGGGTTTTAAACAATAGGTACCATGTAAGGTAAGGCTTTAATTAAAAATCCAGGGTGTTGCTCCATACTGAGATAAGTAAGTACAGGTTGGGCCTAGAGCCAGACTCACAGACAGGCACAAAAAAAGGTAAAGGCATAGGTGTGAACGTGAATACGAAGAGAGCTGTGTCTAATGGCTTTACACTGCTCCTGGTGGTGGGACTATATGTGAAGTGATATTATTTTCATCTTCCATTTTTATTAAGATTTATTTATGAAGATGGCATGCTGCTCTTGATGGGTATCAGCTTTAGAATGAATCACATATAGGAATGAAAATTAAACTGATTTAATGTTCTAATGTTCTAAAAAGGCTCATAGACACTTTTCCAATTTGAAGTCTATCAAATAAAAATAGCTTATGTTATACAAAGTATGATCTCTGAATTAGAAACACTTGTATCTCCACTCATTTTCCATTTTATCAACTCCACTGACCACACAGGAGCACTTTTGTAGTTCTACAACTACAGACTGTAGTCCATCTGTTTCTTTGCATATCTTCTATTCTCATTTTACCCCCCACAGGACCACCCCAGGTGGATCATTCTCGGTGCCGCAGTGACTCAGACGTGGTGGTGTGTTAGTGCGTGTTGTGCTGGTACGAGTGGATCAAACACAACAGTGCTGCTGGAGTTTTTAAACTCCACTCACTGCCTGCTTCTGCACAGTTTATGTTGGTCGTCCTCTAGTGCATCAGCAGTGGACTCAGGATGCCGCCCACAGGAAACAGCTGGCTGGATATTTTTGTTTGGTGGCCAGCAGTGACACTGAGGGCTTTAAAAACTCATGTCACCCTGCTGTGTCTGATCTGCTGATTCAGAGTATATTCATTCATTCATTCATTCATTGTCTGAAACTGCTTATCCAGTTCAGAGTCGCGGTTCAGTGTATATTCATATCGAAAAAGCAAAATAGTGAGTGTGTGCAACAGTGAAATTATTGCATGTAACAATTTCTAATCATTTAAGTAAATAAAATTTAAAAATAGGTGACTGTAAGAAATAAGACAATGGCACAATGACCTCAATCTTTAATTGTTACTATGTGGTAAATACACACTAGTAGTTATACTTGTTTGTAATTTATCCATCTTGTCTTATCGTATATATTTTCTATGACACATTAAGTTCAGTGCTCTTTAAGTACATGAAGCATACAGAGAATATTTTGATGCTGTTTATGACAGTAATTTTATTTAAATTTATTTTCATATTACTAATATTACTATTACCTTTTGCTGCGATATAAGACTAAATCACTAGTGTTCACTAGTGGCAGTTTTTTTTTTGCTGTAATTGTGGGTTAGATGCAGATTTAAGTGGAATGTGTTATAATGTTTACACGCTCAGCTTAGACAGGTGTGATGAGCTCTGTCTCTAGCTGCTGTCATCCAAAGTCAGTCATTGGCTGCCAGGCTGTCTGGGTCATCCTACAGGCTATAGTTCAGTCCATTTCAACACCTTCCAAACCAGAACACCCCCCACCACCACAACCCCACCCACACAGCCCCATCCATCCTTTGGCAATGTCAAGCGAACTGTACTTAATGGGCCTATATATCCTAACACATCTGAGACGACTGCAGACACCTGAAACCAGACGCTGCAGTAGAAGGTCATGGAATGTTGTGTGTCATATGTGCTGTTAGAAAGTATAAATATCAAAGAAAAAGAAAGTATATCGTGTGTTCAGCACTTTCTTTCAGCAGCAAATCCTCTAGCCAACAGTTCACTTAAGAGTATATGGTGACAACCATGAATTACGCACGTCATGAGTACGAGACGTGATCTTAGATCACTTCTCAATCAGACCTCACTCAACAGATCGTCCTCGTAGACTCACAACCTGCAGCTAAAAAACAGGTTCCAACAGGAGCCCATTATCTTTCTCTGTACTCATTTCTCCAGATTACTCATGTCAGGCTCTCCCCCGTAACAGCAGCAGCCACACAGCAGCCGGGACTGGTCCAGTGAAGCAGTGTTGCAACTGCCAAAGATGGAAAGCCCCCAGACGCATGAGTATTAGGAAGAGAATTCAGCCCCCCAGCAAGAACCGCCCCAACCCCTGAGGAGGTGAGAGTCTCACAACATTGAGAAAGTTTGAGAAAAACACCACATTCTCCAGTGACTAAGAAGGGCAGAGGCTAACACGAGAGAGAGAGAGAGAGAGAGAGAGAGAGAGAGAGAGAGAGAAAGAGAGAGAGAGAGAGAGAGAGAGAGAGAGAGCACAACAGCACGAGACAGAAAGCAAGAGCATGAGAGAGAATATGCAAAAGAGAGAGAGAGAAACAAGGGCAAGAGAGCATGCAAAAGAGAAAGAAAGAGAGAGTATGAGAGAGAGAAAGTCAGAGAGGGCAAGAAAGAAGGCGAAAGCAGGTGTGAGAGAGAGAAAGCAAGAAAAGGAGAGAGAACTCGCAAGAAAAAAAAAATACGTGATGTCAGGCTGAAAGGAACCAGCTAGAACGATTGACAAAAGATGAGGAGGGAACATGTTTATTTTCCCCTCTTTCTCTCAAAGCCAGAGCAGGCCTTGAGAAATCCTGTGAGCATGACGAGGATTCGAGAGAGATCAGTCAGGATGTATCCCATCACCGCTGACGCCACATCAAACGGCTCTCGCAGCTGGACTTCAGCAGCCTAAAGCGGACCTACACCACATCCGCTCACACTGCCGAGCCGCCCAGACAAGCTCTAATGCCTGGTCCAAACTACAGGATTTTAAAAATCCTAACCGATGTTAAAAACGGACACACCACCCATGACGATATTTTTTAGACGGTTCTGTGCTTGACTGTTGTCAATCCTCAAAGCCCTCACACAGCACTATCCACCTTAACAAAACATCACACACTCGGAACGCTCACATCCCACACACAGCTCCAGTCCTCAAAATCTCAAGTGTATTTCTCGCAAACTGGAGTTAAACAAATGGTGAACAGCAGAGAAACCATAGCCCTGGCTCGGTTCTTATTGGTTTAGATTCTTTCAGACATGATGCTATCTTTACGTTTCACACCCGAGAGTCAGTGTCCACACCACACTGCAGAAGATTGCCTGAGTTTGGATTGGACTATGGATTCTCCACGCTACAGGATAATCAGGGAAGATTGTGGTTTATAATTACCAGAAATTCAGGAGACCTTTTACAGTTGTCGGGATGAGCAACTCTGCTGCAAAACAGTGTGGGCAAGGCTTAAGAAACACTAAACGTATCTACACCTGGGATGTATCTACAATCGTCACAGATAAGACGAGCTAAAAGGTGAAGCTTTTCAGACCTTGCTCTCATTGAAATGCAGAGTAGGGCATAGATTTACTGGATGTTAGATAATTAGATCCACTGTTGACAAGTCTATTTTAGGGCACGATAGATCATGTAACATATGGATGGTCTTGACTCCGTGATAAGTTTCTTGTAGTGCAAAGCTCAGGTACATGACTGGTTTATATATGTTTCAAGGGCAAGGTCAGGGTGATATTACATGAATGATTAGTTTCCAAATAAGACTTTATTTTACATGTTTACAGTAGAAATAAATAATGTTTTAGCAATGTGTGATGGTGAAAGATGCAGAATATACATTTTTAAAAATTAATTACAACACAATTTGTCCCATAAACATTTCCCAACAAATCTTGCCAAATAATCTTCATCTAAATATAATATCTACATTCAAAAGCCAACACAGATGAGGCCATGAAAGATAATGGAGCACTAAGGTTATATTTAATGGGCCAATAAATCAGTTTATGGACCTCAAACACAACAAATGTGTAAGCTCTAGAGCCTAATGCCATGCCACAGCTAAACTAGCCACCCACCGCTAACGCCCCAGTGGTGTCAACAGCTGCAGTGTAGCGATTGTGGGTTTGTTGATGTTAGCCATTAATGCAGTGCGCTAAATTGCACGGTGGGGACGAAGGGCTAACCTGTGATTAGTGAGTGTACTGTTGTAAGTGGGAGCTATTTCCAGGCTCACTGCTACACTGGGACCACAGGCAGCTAGCTAAAGTGCCTGTCGTTATGCAGCTGGCTAAATGGATGCTTTAATTAGACATCCCCAGTGAGGTGGCGTCTGCTGATGATCGTGGCCAAGTGTGCACACAGCCGCCTGTGTGTTGGTATGCTAAAGAAAGACAGTGGGGAGCTGGGGAGGCCTGTGTGTTGGTATGTAAACTAGCTGAGGAGAGACAGCTATAGGCTATGTGCCATTTCCAATGACCAATATCCATGCATGCAAACATGACGGACGGGAGAAAAAGCGGAAACCAATTTGTCGAGGTACACTGCTGCCATGGCAACAGTGAGACCAAGGTGCCAGACACAGGATGCACCCAATATTCTCGTAATGCAATCATCACCTAGCATTATGTAGTGTTAAAGTGCTTGGTTAATCACGTCACAGCTTCAACAGTGATATTTTTAAATTCTGAATCATAGTTGATGAAGCAATAACAAAAATATATTGCCAAATATGCATCTTATGAACTTGTAAATATCAAATTTTGAAAGTTTGAACATTTCACAAGTTGTGTGTGTGTGTGATTTGATCTTTGTGCCAAAGTGAAGTTGTTGAATTATACATGTTTGTTTTTGACCATAAATGCCTACTGTGTTCAAATGATCAGCCACCAGTGTGCACCTGTTATTGTAGCACGGCATCTGGCAAAACACCAAATCGCTGGAGGACAAACAAGCACTCTTCTGGGCCCTTCATGATTGTCGACTCCTCCATCATTACATGAAATAAGGTTAAGGAGTCCCCATCTGCAGATCCCCAAGATAGCTCCTGTCTGCTTTACTAAAAGTCTGACGGAGTAAAGCAGAGTCAAATATCCATTAATATAGATGTCCATCTGCCTGCGGTTGTCCATTAGTCTCACTGTTACTTTCACACACCCCCGGTGGGAGAACCCAAGTTTCATTTTCTGCATTATGGAGGGCGTTTGTGCACACACTTTCACTTAGTGAGTCCGAAAGCACTTTCCCCAAGTCTAGACAGCTGTTCATTCACACTGGCTAGATTTGACCTTTGACCTCAGGGGTCACGGTGTCCCACTTGATATTTTTTCTTATTTCCGGAAGTTGAGTTCTAATCAGAAGGATCGGTATTCCCAGTGAACGTCCTCTGCCCTTCTGTAGACCACAGCCAGGCCTCCGCTAACCGATCACACTAGGGCACATACATAAGGAGAACACATTGGGTTTAGAAATACACCACAACAGCAGGTTACTCAGCGAGTCAGTGGCCACACCTGCCAGGGCTCTATAAGAACAAGTCTTCAGACGGAACTGATTAACTTTTACACCGGCAGAAAGTGCTCTCCACAGTGCCGTGTGACCAGGAGGCTCAAAGAGTGCAACTGAACATAAACAAATAAGGTAGCAAGGCGCTAATCAGAAAAATGTCTGTGCAAAATATATTAGCAATTTACTACAACACATTGTATTCACATATATGGAAAATGAGCTGTGCCCACATGAAAGGCACCTTCTTAGCCCAGTGAATGTGAGCTTTATGCGAGAGTCAGAAATTAATACTTTCAAGACCAAAGAGGGGAAGAGAGAGAGAGAGAGAGAGAGAGAGAGAGAAAAGCAAGCTCCAGTTGCCTAAAGTCATTTACATTTACTCATTCAATTAAAAATAAAATGAAAAATATGGAAATTATTTGTACATAAAGCTTTAATCCTAAACAAGTCAAACAAAGGCCAAGAGAGACATTAAAAGCACGAGAAATGAGAACGATTTCAACCAAGTCAGAGTTCACTGTGGGTGGCAACATATCAGGATGCTTTGCAAGTGGAGGGGGGGGGGTTATTGGGGTCCGGCGCCACTCAGACCAACTTTACTGACACTAGAGACCCCTTCTGTCTCAGACTGCTCTCAGCACATAATGAGCAGAGGAGTACATTACACACCAAGGAGCTCAAAACACAACACACACAAACAGCCCCCCTTTATCTCCCCAATCTTCTTTAACTCTAAACAAATTAAAGACCGTCCATCCTGTGTCAGAGGGTAAAGTTAAACATCACAAACAAACTCTTCCAAACTGTCTGTTACTCAGCGTGAGAGACTTCTTTTTTGTGCTGCTCCAGAGAGCGTAGTGTGGAACCAAATCCTGACTATACAGGGGAACTGGCACACTTTTTCTAAATACCATCACTGCTCAACTTGAGCTCACATTAAACTCAAAAGATGACCATCATAATGCACTGTTAAAAATGTTAACTACATCAATTCAAGCAAGACTTTTGTTTTTTCTTGAGAAGGAAATGTCTTAGTCATTTTGGGTTAAAAAGTTAGACTGATATGAATTTAATTTACACAGAATGCAGAGTTAATCTACTCAGTGATGCCCTTCAAACAGGTTCTTGCACCTGTTACAGAAACAATTCCCATGTGGTTGAAAGAAAAAAGTGGTTTGTTGGGTATTGAAAAAAAGAACAAAGCAGCTGGACCCAGCCTTTAGAGCCTGTGGGTACCAACCTTCAACAAACTGTCACAAGAGCAGAAAAACACTGTCAAATGATCCATCTTCACTCTTGTCAGCTTTCTTTGTTATTAAAATTAATAACACCGCATAACTATTAAATCAACTTCACACCCTAAACTACGAGTCTATTCACTTTTGTTAACATCAAAAATATAACGATCTCAATGACAGCTCCACCCTCTAGTTTGTGAAATTAGTTTTTTCATGTGAAGTGAAAATTGCACTGAGAATTTTGTTTAGACGTCAGCTTATTATTATTATTATTTATAGATTTGTGTTAGACAGAATTCTGAAATAACATTTTCAAATACTGCAACACTACAACAAACAGAATCCAAAACATTTAATATAACTGAGGGGTGGCAGATGCTGTAAAACTTAGTGTTGAATTAATAACATTGTCATGCTCACGTCAGAGCAGGGGAAGGCGAGATTAATTATACGAATTGGAAATCGCTTCTATCGAGTTTGCTGTGATGGAGAATTTGTTAAGAGTGTTCAGATTCCTCTGAAACGACCTTGCTTGTTCTTGTTTCTGCAAAGTCATGGAGCTGAAAATATCAGAGGGAAAGGAGTCACACATTTCATATATTTCAATTTTCCCACTTTCAATAAGTGAAAGATTGCATACAGAGCTGATTGTGGCAGAGAGAGAGAGAGGGAGAGAGAGAGAGAGGAAGAGTGAGAGAGTGAGAGGGAGAGAGGGAGAGTGAGAGAGAACAATAAGAGCTACAGAGAAAAGAAATATTATACGTGCTGTTGTAAAGAATTGATGTTTGCTGACGAAAAGAGATGAAACTAAGAAAAGACCACGGCTCACAAAGTGTGGCCTCACAATATTAATATCCCTCCTTAAAAATAGCCTGGAATCAAGGAGCATGCCGACATTCCTCTCTGTGTAAATAAGAAAAGAATGCACTGACATTCTTCTTAGTCAAACTAAGAAAGTATCCTTAACTATTACTGCATTAACAAAAGCTATGGGCAATGGATAATGAAGACATATAACAAAAAATGTACATAAAAAAACACATACTAATGAACTGGGAGGAAGAGCATAAACTAGAGGAAGAAGGAAATGCTGTAGGTCATTTATAGAAGAGAAAATGAACATCACCTTAAAAACATTAGGTATAAATGAGATATGAGCGTAGGATGAACATGTTAACTATTATAAAAAGAAACCCTCACTAACAGGGATTTAAAAAATTGCTCATACAACTGCATTTGTAAATCTGTGAGGAGAAGCCAATCCTTAGTTAAGAAAAACAAACTGCAGGCTCAGACTTGTCTCTAGATAGAGCTTCTCCAGTCTGTGCTCCTTTCCAACCCACTGTTCAGATTCCTTCTAATCCCACTAATGTGTGTCTCCCTCTTTCTACCTGAGGGAAAAGTGTTAGACACAGTATGGCAAGCCGTTTTAACATTAAATAGCTCGTCTGACTATATTTAATTAAATACTGGATATCTACACAAGAGTTTTGACTAGTAGCAGTTACATTTTGACCAGTCAGAATGACAAAGTAAGACATATGTATTTACAGTCTGACTAGTAAGAACAGTAATTTAAGATATCAGAAATACATAAAGTGAATAAGTTCAAGATATCTGTAATTTATTTGAAGATATCTAGGATTTCGGATATCTACAATAGTCAAAACAAAAGGTAAGATCTCTCTCATTTACTTTGCAGATCTCTCTAACGTTAATCCAATCACACGATTTAATGTTAGACTTGCTTTCCACAGATAGTTCTTCGGCCTCCTTTGACATCATCCACTAATGTTTCTTAACAAACAATCCAATCCACCTCAAATTCTTTAGAACTAATGTTATACCTTCTCTTTCCTCTAGAGGGCAGTATTACTACCCAACACATCACCATCCCACTACGAGGCAGTGTTCTGGATTTAACAGCAGAATTTATTAAGATGCAACAGTAAGATGAAACATTGCTGACATTTAAAAAGCTAAAGTTGTGGGATACATTTTCTCTCTGCGCCTTCATCTGTAACAAATGACCCATATTTTTAGCTGTGCCCTGAAATGGTACAACTAAATTAAATATTTACAGACTGTGAGAAATCGTAAGATTTATTAGAGTGTCAGCGGTTCTTCGGTTCTACTACAGTGTGTTTCTGCACTTTTTTGTGGTGCTTAGTGCCTTGACATCAGCAGAAGAGTATTTTTGTTGCTGTGATGGAGCCCCATGCCAGCGTATACACTGCAGTCAGCAGCATCAAATCAGCAGCACAGCGATAAGCCGAAGCCCCCCCGAGACAGCCAGACGCTGCTGTTGGAAAGCCCACCAGGTTTATAATCCCCTCTCCCCAGGAAAACGCCCCGAGTCTGGGCCTGCAAATGTGTTCAAAACCCAGGAGCACTATGGGTCTACACTTAAATGTCCAAGTCTTATACCACACATTAGTCTCTAAGGCCTTAATAAAAGAGGTCTCACTATATGTTTGGGTTATGGCCGACAGATGTTTATAAGATGTATTAAGAGAAGTCATGGATGACTACTGACCTCTATCATTTGTTTTTATTACACAAAATCTTCAAATAAATTTGACAATGCCTTATTGGTGCGGTTCATAGACGTTGTCTGCAGCACCCTGCTTATAGTAGATGAGGATGATTTCAAGCCTGTCATATTCACAGCACACAAATTACATGCCTTTTGCATCCAGACTACAAATGTAATTTATTTTTTACTGTTGAAATTCATTAAAAAAAAGGCAATTTCTTATTGAACAAAATATTTTTAAAAATCACATTTACTGTGTAATTATTACAAGTGACATTCATTACGGCTCTGATTCATTTGCCTTGCTTCCTGCACACCACCCCCCAACTCCAGGCAATACCTCTGTACCACTCAGTTTGGGAACCCCTGTCTTATTGGAAGACTTGGAAGAGCAGAATAAATAGATGGCACTTTAACCAATTTGCACAACACCACCCACCCACACACATACTTTGGGCTTGAAACTCCCCTACACCTCATTTCTCACTCCCACCTATTTAGCTGACCTCATGGGGGGGGGGGGGGGGGGGCTATAGGAGGATGTGTACACCACACACACATACGCACGAGTTCACAAGAGCACATGCATTCAAACACACTCTCTTCTCCAATTCATGCTCAGCTGCTAGAGAACATGGGCCCACTTCCACAACAGGCCATGGGGACAGAGACATCAACAGCACAGATTCACAAACAGCCATGTGGCAAAACTCTACATACCCCACCCCCATACACACTCTACACAGTGACACAGACAGACACCCTCAGTAATCCTCTTCATTCAGAGAGATAATGGCTCCAGCTAAGCACAGACAGAGAGAGGCTTTGTTAGGTCAATTCAGCAGGGAAGGGCCAGATACTTTTCTGATGTTTTCTTAAACGGGAGTCATGTTGCTTTCTACAACTACTTTGAGCTTCAAAGCAGGTCCAATACTCGACACTGGTGAATATAAGTGATAATTCTTTACTCATCTATCCACCTCTGCAGGGCACAAAATCAGCTTTCACCCATGAAAGGCTCAAACATATGCAAAGATCGCACTGAAAAACCCAAACAATTTTCCAGAACATTTTATTCATCATAAGAATGCTTGATATAGTACAAACTGTCGAGCAGCCGTCTCCAAGCACAACCTCTCAATCCACTGGCCTCATGAGATTTCAATATGACTGCCATTTCTGTATCATTCTGCAAACAAATTTTTCCTACACAGTCCCACATTAATATTCACAGTAAAGGATCAATTTGCCTCCAAACTCACTCTTGCACACAAAAACGTAATTGTATTCTATAAGAAGCTCATCACTTTAGGCGAATTCTGTCGTTCCTGGTTCAACAACTAAGCAAAAAAAAAATATAACCAAATTACAGTTCCTGCCTCCAACTGAATTGCATTTAACCTGGCAACCCCCAAAGAGAATCTCATTTTTAAAATTACGCCCACGGACCATGAGCAAAGCTTTCTGTGTCTCGGCCAAACTGAGCGTGTATTTAATCCAGTTTATTTTAATGTTTGGAAAGCACTATATTAAAACTCAAACTGCTTTTACGTTCAGACAACTTTCTAACTTTTGACAAAACACTCCCATACTACTCTAATTCAGTCAATTTTTCAGCTACACTCACCAACATTCAGTCAGATGTAGGTACACCACGCCCCCCCATCATATCAAATTCCAGAAATGTAGAACATCTTTCTGCTCTGCATTTATTGTAATGAGGGGCCTAGGGTGGGTGAGGTCAACAAAAACGGTCTGAACTGCCATTTTCAACTAAATATTTCCTTCTAAAGTCTTTGTACTTTCCTATAGAAACTCAATTTAAACTTTTAACTGTTCAGAACACCCCCTGCTTTTAAAATGTAAAAACATTTCACAGTAGAGTCTGAGAGTTATGAACATTTGTTCTAAGGTCATGGTTTCACCCCAGGACTTACTTGTTTGCCCTGGGAGAGGTATTTCATGATGGTCACCACATCATCTCTAATGAGTAAACTATCAGCTCACTTACTGTGTATAAACATAATGAACAATGTTGGTGCGTGCAGGGTGGCAGCCAACACAGTCAGCCTGCCAAGCACATTCCACACAAAATCAATATGTGGGTATGCATTCATTAGCCTCTGAATTTTTATCCAGCTCTAGGCTTGATTCTAGCACCTCAGAACATTGAGCTATTGCTGCCTGATAAGATTCACTGAACATACTCAACGAAAAGTACTATAAATGTTTGTCACAGGTGGATAGGGCTACGTTAAAAGCATTCCAAACAGTGTTAGCGTTTGAAGTGTGATAAATGTACTTCAGACTGCCACTGATACAGCTTTTGTGTTTTAGAGACATTATATTAGTTGTTTCAAAACGGCAAACATGACAATGTACAGCTTCATTGTCCTGAGGTCTGAGCAATTAGAACAGACTATGTCACATTAATAAAAACAATTATTCCATATAATAATTAAAACTACTCCTACATAACGTTGCAAATATTTTATGCAAGAAACGCAGCCGAACACGTCCAAGTGTGCTGTCTTTTTAATGAAAACATTGTTGGTCCATGCTCTTTTTGCACTGACGATAACATGAATATGCTCAGAGACTGCCCTGTTGTTAACCTCAAATTAACAGGCACGCTGCTTGGTTATAACTTAATCACTGCAATTGCAGTCAAGAGGAAGGAGTTCAAAAATAAAAATGTAAGCCACGTTCTTTAAAAAGGTATTTGATGTGATTTCAAAGCTCAGTTCAGTATTTTGCTTCCATCTTCCAAAGAACTTGCAAGTTCTTTTTTCTCCTTTATCCTGCTGTGTTTTTATTATTAAAATTTTATTTCACTAGCATCAACATAAAGCCTGACCAGAATAAGCCCCGTGTTTAAAAACTCAACCTTTAAAAAGGACTATTCAGGGAGAAAAGGCCTGTATCGATTGAGTGGCTGAAGTTAGAGAGAAAAACAAGATCTGGCAGAAAGCAACTCTCTTTCTCCAGAGGAGGGTCTTCATGCTGACTGGACACAGGGAGGAAAAAAAAATCCTCCAGTGATGGATAAAGTACTTTCCCTTGTTATTTCACAAAGAAAAACAAAGTGAGAGAGGCTGAAATTGAGTCTTAGGAGGGAGAAGATACACAAGACACAAGAGTAAGAGAAACAGAGTGAAAAGAGGGGGTCAGAAACTCGATATGAGGAGGGTGTATGGCACAGAATCAAAGGGAAAAAAAAAAGGGGAAAGAGAAAACGGGGATGGAGTGTGTCAGAGCTAGTGATGAAAAGGAGCTGAGTCATGGTCGTATGAAGGTGTGGTGCTTGTTCAGCGGAACATGTGTGGGCAAGCAGATGAGGACGGGTTTATAAAAAAAGGTTGTCAAAATGAAATGCATGCTTTGGAAAAAGATCATAATACAAATTATTTCTGCACAAACTATGAACAGATTAAGAATAATCAGGAATAAGTGTATGGTTTTGTTATATGACGTCAGGCTTCTTTAACGTTATAGCGAGTTATTCAGGTCTCACGTCATGGCACAAACACGTACAGTAATAAATAAGGCCTTCCACAGACGCAACTAACGCGGTAGGAGTCCACTGCCGGGGAGTTTAACAAAACCAACAGCCAAAAGATTAATGTGGCCAGAGCTGATGCTACATTCTTTGCTAAAGAACAAACATTATTCATACTATAATCAGCAGCATTATTTAGCATAATGTAATTATCAGCAGGTGATTAAATACAAAAATGTATATGGTAATGGTTGCATTCCTATTAGACCCTCTCTGCTCTTCTTTCAATAGGTAACTATTTAAATTGAATAACATTATTCTTTAAATGTTAGACTATATTCTTATATATATTCTTGGAGGAAGGACAGAGCATGGAGGGAGTGAGGAAGAGAGAGAGGAACTGGAGGGGCACTGCAGCAATCAAGTTTTCGTGACAGCGGAGTGGAGGGAGTGAATGGGAGGGGAGACTGTACTCTCTGGGGGGGGGGGGGGTGGGGGGAGGAGATAGTGCCACAGGCTCTACAAGAACAGTGCAACATCTGGACTGCATATCACAACATTCCTCTCTTCCAGCCCACCCTTTAACACACTACTTAGGTGCACACAAAAACTCGGCATAAATAAAGCAAGAAAGCCACAAGAAGTCGAATGTTACAGCAGTTTACCATAGTAAAGGAATGTAATAAATGCAAAGAAACCTTCTGCCAAGCACGCTATGGTTGCCAAGCAACATACATGTCAAATATTACTTTAAAAATATTATATAATACTTTATATTATGAAATCTTTTGCCATATATAAAATTAAATTATTTGTTGGGGTCTATGCCTGTAAATATCATGTTCAAACAGACTGGCATTTTGACGTCGCATACAATTGGAACTACCCAAAAACATAACACCAACAGAGATTTCATACTTATTAATACTGCATCCGGTAAGGTTTGTTCTATTTTTAAAGAGTAGTGAAAACAATGACAGGGTTCTGAATACCATTAAAAGGTTATTCAAATCAAACAAAATAGCAAGGTGCCTCCCCATGCTTTGGTGGTCCTTCCTCTGCATGATTCATTATTCTAGTCAAATGCCTTTTAAACGTGTTCTTCACCCTAAATCTATGTACTGAGACAGATTTAATACCTTGGGCAAAACACCAATCAAAGAAACAATAATAAAGTACATAAACATGTTTGATTATCTGAGCTATTGCTTTAATGCCATCTCTTCAAAAAGGTGCCTTTCTAGGGAACAAAAGACACTGCAACTGTTGTTTATTCTTTTGAAAAAATTTGTTTGTTATTTAAAAAAAAAAAAAAATTCACATCAGCTATTCATTGTAGGCCTGAAGCCAGTATAAGTTTGACAGCTGCTCAGCTTTCTTTGGTAACAATTTTATTGGCCCAGACTGTACGCTGAGGACTGGTGCTTGAAAGCTTCAAATCACATATTCATGCCAGGGCAACTTCAAAACGTGCTTGGACTACAACAAGGAGCTCACCATCTATGGCCTATGATCAGCAGTAGACAACAAATATGAAGAAGAGGACGTTTAGGGTACGTCATCAGATTACACGGGCATAGCAATATAGTTCCATAGATCAGTACATTGTTTATTATGTCCACATGCAAACACTGAAATGTTGCATACTGAGGTTGTCTGTTTACCTGCATGCCATGGATAAGAGATGAAATATCTTAGCCTGGCATTATATGATACAATGGATGTTAAGCACTGCACCAAGCTATGATGAGAAAATATATTCAGACTCTTCACATATTAATATCAACTTTGATATAAAAGCACTGCTTCTTACAATCAGACAGATTCCCAATTCCAGCACATCTAGACGCAATTCATCTGCCATAGTACTGATGCAACATATCTATTGTCAGCATTAAAGCTAATGGAAAAGGTCTTCATTCACTTCAAACTTTCAGAACTGCAGTCAAGTGTACCAACTCATTTACTGTGATACAGCTGAACAGCTCGATAAAACACAGAACATTCTCCTCAAAGGAGATCAAGCCCACACAAATGCCTTAATGAAATCACTTCACCATCTCAGGCTGACATCATAGGTTTGTGAATGCTTTAAACTCCTATTCAAACAGTAGGGCTTTAAATGTAATTACTTTCTTCATTTCTTCACAGATCTGTGAAGCCTTTGGTTTAAAAATACAAAAATGAAAAAAAAAACTATTAAAATGATCCCTGTGTAGCTTTAGCTCTGAGCTTTCCAACAACACATCAATCACGTCTGTAGACCAATCAGGGGCCAGGTTATGGCAATGCACATCCAAGGAGAATGGACAAATACAGACCCATGCTTCAGCCGAGCGCATTCAGTCTCAGCACCTAACTGACCAACGCAGCACGAGAGACGACTCGACAGTTTTATTTGGCAGCCACAAGCTCAACAAACTAAAATCCAAGACAATAAATATGTTTTCAAAACTTAGATTTCTTTCACTAGCTGCCTTTCTCCCACTGAGACCATGTAATTACAGGAGGGGTCTGAGAGAGGTTGCCTCGCTGTACAGCCAATCAGGGTGAAGCTCCCACCTTCCAACACGCCTGGTATTTAAAAAGGGGTAGAGAACTGGGTTAGAAACAACATTAAACAAAAGCAAAAAAGCAAATAAAATGTTAAATAAATTGCCAATTTTTTTTACTGGAAAAAGACTTTTTAAATAAACGCATTTATGTTGACATGCATTTGTTTAATTTGTTGGTTTAGTCGTGGTATTGAAATTGGTATCGAGAATTGTGGAATTGGTATCGTGACATCCCTAATGTGGGGTATCCTCTTGACTGGGGAATTATTCATTCATTCATTCATTCATTCATTATCTGTAACCGCTTATCCAATACAGGGTCGCGGTGGGTCCAGAGCCTACCTGGAATCATTGGGCACAAGGCAGGAATACACCCTGGAGGGGGCGCCAGTCCTTCACAGGGCAACATACACACGTTCACTCACACCTACGGACACTTTTGAGTCGCCAATCAACCTGCAACGTGTGTTTTTGGACTGTGGGAGGAGACTGGGGAATTAATTAATTAATTTGTTAATTTGTTCATTCATTTGGTTGTAATCATGTGTACAGTACAGTGGATCATTGTAATGGAAAGTTGTAATTTCCATAAACACAGGGACTTAATTAATTAAGACCCCATGGAGCTATTTTAAGTTGTAAATAAAGGGGTATAATATATCCCCTATAATGGCAATACAGGGTGGCAAAGTGGACCTGGAGGTCCTGAGGCGTTCGGTGTGTTCTCCCTGTGTCTACGTGGATTTCCTTCTGGTGCTCCGGTTTCCTCCCACGGTCCAAAAACACATGTTGGTAGGGGTTTCGGAGACTCTAAATTATCCATAGGTGTGAATGTGTGAGTGTGTGTCACTCTGTGAGAGACTGATGCCCACTCCAGGGTGTGTTCCCACCTTGCGCCCAGTGATTCCGGGTAGACTCCGGACCCACCGCTACCCTGAACTGGATAAGAGGTTACAGACAATGAATCAATGAATGAATAATGGCAATCCAGTACAGTGATCAGAAAGCCTAGTCTGCTTATATTCAACACTAATTCACAACCTATTTACATTAAGTAAATATAGCCTTCTCTTTATTAGAAATTTCCACTGATCTATTATTAAAAACACATCAAAGCTTTCTGTCCTCCACTCACCCTCTTAGTGACCAAAATCTCTCCCATCAAACATATTCTATACACAAGAATGCAGTTGGACCAAAGGAAATTAAACCTGCAGAAGTCAGCTGAGTCAGCTGATTTGAGATGTTTATGCACTGTGGAATAAATAAGCTCCGAAGCGTTCTTATGATGGTGTTCTGAGTTCCGGCCGTGTCAGACCAGCTCTGCAGGCATCAGGGCCTGGGGGGCTTTCATCTACATCACATTCCCATTGCCTGTAATCCCCAGGCCTTTGCTCAAGCTAGGATAACCTTCAATCCACATTAGCAGTTTCCCAGCACTCTGGGGCCTCACTGCTCAGTGACAGGCTTTCAGAGCGGTACACACAGGCCAGTCCATTCTAACAACACAGCCTTCCAGGAATCAGCCTAGAACACACATATACACTGTTTTCTACATGACTTCCCATGTGATGGAATGAGGGAGTGTGTTTGTGAAACTAGAAGCTACATATTAATAGAGTTGGGATTCACTGCAAACTCTGTGACACACCATCACAGTGCTGAAGCCATATTTACATATATAATTATAAAAAATAAAACCATCGGCTGTCAAATTAATTATACAAAAAACAACATCTAAACATCAATAGTGAATATTGGCAGAAATAAAAATTTAATTCAATATATAATAATATACGTATGATACATTAAAAACTCTATTGTAATAAAAAGCCACTCATTTGTATCCCATTTAACCCCAACCCTATATTTAGACTTCTTCCTGTATATCAGTTTTCTTTTTCATTTTTATAAGTATACCAGAGATACATTTAGAAACATATCATATTTTCTTGCAATAATGACAGAATACCCACCCATAAACCACCAAGATAAATAGTAGGCATTTAATTAAGGCCATGAACTCCAATCAAACATAAATAATGATAAACTGCCCTTTCCCATAAGCACAAAGTCATTTATCAATGCTTTCTTGAACAGAAAAGAATTTGAGACAGATTACACAATGCTTATGGTTATTGCTGGTCATTAGCATGCAGGACAACACACAGTAAACATTCCCCAGCCCCAGAACACCACTAATAACTGTGAACTCAAAGTGGGAAAGCATAGAATGTTTGGTCTATTACTCCATGTTTTCTGACAAATATTAAGCAGTTGTTTGCAATGCAGAAAAACAAAGTGTCTCTATTTTCAGAAAACCACATCAGGCTCAAACGACTACTGAGCATCTTCTAGCTTCAGGGGTTTAGTGGAGTGTTGGTGTTTTTAACTCATTAGATTTATTAAGGAAATTAAAAAGTAATGCCTCATGCCACAAAGACTGCATAATTATTTGGAGGTTTATTTCTGAAAGAACAGAAACTCAGTTCAAAAATCAATGAACCAGGAAATTTAACATAGAACTATTTTGATTACTTAAAGTAATCCAGGCCTGTGTTCAGTGACAGAGATTCTATGCCCCTTGAAACAGTAGGATTTAACACCATTTTAAAAATTAGTTCATTTATTGAGGGTTAAGAGCCATCCTGAAAATTAAGAAAGCGTTGATAATATTTACACATTGCAGTAGTATCCTGAGTGGTATCCGTTCAGCATCAGTAGATAATCAAAATTTACTGTAATGCTAATTTACAGAGATGATCAAAAATGATCCTAACTTTCCCTGTTATTGTCCAAATATGAGTCAGTTACTCCATTTTACCACTTTTTAAAAGTTTAACGAATCTACATGTAATGTAAAAAGTTATAGATCAGATCAGATCAGATCAAAGCCAATAACCTCTAAGAAGGAACCTCTAAGACTGGACTTCTCTATAATCTGTACATTATAACACCTGCTTATCTTGTTAATTCATTAATTCCTTCATTGTCTGCAAGTACTTATCCACTTCAGGGTCGCAGTGCATCCAGAGCCTACCCAGAATCACTGGGCGCAGTGACATTAAAACTACATCATTTAATTTAATAAAAGCCCTCGACACTAGGGGTGTAAAAAAACAACCGATCTGAATCAGATATCCGGTTTTGACTTAAACAATGCGAATACATCAGTACACAGACCCCTGAATCTGTCTATTTTTAGCATGAACCGGCCTAGGGCCCGATTTAAAACATTTTTGGTTTGGTGTTTTCTCTCTCTCTCTCTCTCTCTCTCTCTCTAAGCACCTGTATGAATAGGAATGCATATGAATACTTGACATGACATGCAGGTTTATTTATAACAGATGAGGTCTAGTGAAATGTCATTTACAAGTTTTGTAAATCAATGTAGGCAAAGTTAACTTTGTTGTTTTTCTTTCCTAAAAATACAAACTACAGTTAATTAAAAAAAAAAAAAAAACACTGTCAGTCATGGAAAATGTGATTTTGAGAAGACAATATGAGAGAAAATATCAGCTAAACAAAGTAATATTTACCAGTTTTATCCATTTCTCTCTCTCATATATTGTCCGATGCTATACACAACGCTTGGCCAAGCTTAAAATTGAAATTTTGAGGATTTTCACACGAGGAACGGAAAACTAGACAAAACCATTGCTCTTTGCAAAGAATGCAAAGTCACACTGAAGTACAACCAGCCTCAACACTCCCTTGGTGAGTGTTGTATATGAATATTTGCAATTTGCCACTTTATGTTCCATTTTCAATTTTCCTAAAGGATGTCTTGTGAGATTTTATGTTCTACTTCAGTAGCTCATTGTTCTTTGATCTGAAGCTACACAGACCTCTGAAAGTTTTAGGCTCTAATTCGTGCCTATAGTGAACTTGAATATTGTTTGTTTTTCATTGCCAGAGGGGCTTTATAAAGTTCTTTCAGTGCAATATGTTACTTTAATAAACAAGACATATTTCTGAATTCATTCATTATCTGTAACCGCTTATCCAAGTCAGGGTCGCGGTGGGTCCAGAGCCTACCTGGAATCATTGGGCGCAAGGCGGGAATATTCCCTGGAGGGGGCGCCAGTCCTTCCACAGGGCAACACACACACACACACACACACACACACACACACACTTTGAAGGCGCCAATCCACCTACCAACATGTGTTTTTGGACTGTGGGAGGAAACCGGAGCACCCAGAGGAAACCCACGGGGAGAACACACCATATTTCTGAATTCACATGTCAAATACAACACTGTACCTGTTCTCTAGTATTTCATTAATCTATTTGAATGCAAGCAAAAACACATTGCATTGTTAGTATTAACTTACGTAAATAACTTATGAATCATAATGTAAAATGATCATCTCCTTTAAACAAGAAACTACCGTATTATTTCACATCCTATTATAGTAAACTGAATAGTATCAAAATCCCATTTAAAACATATTGTTTCTGAGTTTAATCGTACCACATGTACAGACATATGTATCGGATCATCATTTATTGGAGAGATGCACACCCCTAATTAAAAGTCTCTACTTCTGTAAAACTCTGTCATACACTTGATAACACCATGAGCAGTCACTTATCCGGCTGACGCAAGCATGTCAAATATCAAGTGAAATATGTTTTTGGCTCATTAGCTGTCAGAGGAGAGGTTCTGCTTGAACTCAGAACTCTCATATCTGCTCCTCCTCCTGCCACAGTGGAACGCTGAAACATTACACATGTTAAAATGCCAGTGCAGAGAGTTCTGAACAGATGTATAAAGCCTGGAGAAGTTTCGGATCTTGTCATCATAGCATTTTTCACCCTACACTCACTGCAAGCTGAGTGAGCTTTAACTGAAGAATGGGGAAATTCAGCCCACGTTCAGGGAGCAACTGAGGACGCAGAGCATGAAGCCGCCGCATTCTGGAAAGGGAATGGGGGTGTGTCCCATCCTCCTTTGTTCACTGTTATATGATCAGACTCACTAACAGCAGTGTCATGTAGCATGGCTGTAGCACAGGTTAGAACCTTGTTAAGAACTGTAGGATTTAGAACACAATATCATACGATCTGTTGTATGCCTGAAATTAAATATTCATTATCAAATTAAAAAATAATCATTACCCACAAAGAAGCAACAAAGTAACTACTGGATAAACAAATCTTAACTTTATTAAAGCTCCATATATTTAATAGGATCACTCAAATTCCACAAGATACAAAAACAACTCTATGAACAGGATATTGTTGTTTTACATATCTAAGCTATTTAAGCTGAGGGAATATGAGAATTAAAAAAAAAATAAATCAAAACCAAATCTGACAAGTTTTTTGCTCTTTAGCTCGCATCATGTTGCAGATTCATGACGTAAATAAAGAGTTAAAATAAGGGCACTCGCGCTGCATGAATGCTGGAGCTCTGACACACTTAGAAAAATACCATAGCTTCATTGTGATCTGTCACAGTCAGCCCTGTCTTACTTCCCATATAAATCCTCTTTTAAAGAGAGGGTGTACTGGACTATAAAGGAATCAAAGTCAGCCATGAAAAATTGATAACTGGTGCAACACTACAGATCTGAAAACTGTCCATTAAGAGTCACTTAAGCACTGTTTAACAAACCATTAGAGCATTTGCAATTACACGTTATCTCTGCTCAAAATTGTGTGTGTGTGTGTGTGTGTGTGTATGTTCTGAAACTTCATTAAGAGAAAGACTTAATCCCAAAATGTAATTTTCTTTGTCTGCCCGGTCTATCTGCTTATTTTGCAAAGATCTATTTTTCTTTCCTGTGTGTCTTTGGATCAAGCTGTTGTTTACTCTGTATCCAAACCTCTGTGATATTAGAACCTAATACATGTGCAATGCTGACTGAAGCCGAATCAGTGACCACAGGGAGTCCAACCCCATTATTATAAGGCTTTTTGCATATGAATTAGTTAGACAGCATGCGAAATAACAGTCCACATTAACTTGCTTCACAATGTTTTAAAAAATAATAATAAATACTACCCATAAATTACTCAAAAATTGTGGAAAATAATATGTCAAGGCCAGCAGGAGTAGATTATGTCAACTGCTGCTGTACTATATTTCATGAATAAACTAGAGGTATATTGCCACTTAGTTGGCAATGGCACTTGTATCTTATCTGAATCTGAACACTTTCTGGTTAATTTAATATTTTTATAAAAGTAGAAAAGTATTACATAAGACGCGCAAAAATGCCATTCTAACAGCAATAAACTTTATGCAAATAATTAGTAATGTTTGTTCATGTTTCTCAGAAAAATTAGCAACCTAATATTTTTGGGAATCGTTGGCTGTGTACATAGAGCAGTGGTGTAATTCAACACAGCGGGGTACTGCTTACACAGGTTTGTTTTATGGCAATGGTTTTGTTTTTGGAGGCAATGTGAATACATGGCAATGAAAGAAATGTAACCATTATTTCAAACCGTCATTTTCTGGGGACATCCACGTTTGTGTGGTAACGCTGTCGTCTTTGTTTATGTTCAGAACCTCTGCATCTTTTAAAGGCTAAGCACCAGCTCTATGAAAGTGTCAAACAAATAAATACAGTGGAATTTGAGTTCCTAACTTGTGTTTATTAATAGTCAGAAAACATGTTATTTCTTACTAATTCAAGGAATAAGGTTTAAAAACTGTAGAGAAACAACTCTAGAAGTTGCAGTTAATTTAACACAAAATGATGAAAAGGTGTGTTGTTTTTGGCTGCAAAATTCAATGTACACTGGGACATCTGTGCACAAATGGCCCAAAGATCCCAAAATATCCAGAAAATTGACTAAATTTGTCACCTTTAAACGGGCACTTTGGAAAGGACCATCCGCTCACTCCGTTATCTGTAGCTCATTTCACTGGCGCTTTTCCAACAATATGGGCATGTAAGGACACCAACGAAAGGTGTTCAAGAGCCTCTGTAACATGGAGGTAAACAGGGTAAGGACACTCACTTCGCCTGTTTTAGTTGGTGTTAGTTAACGTTAGCTTGACTTGCTAAACTCGGGGGCTCAGATTATACTCGGCTACGTAGCTGCATTACGGAGGTTTATAGTGTCGGATGAATTCGAGTTCGACTTCGATCACATTTACAAGAATAACGGTACCTCTACATTTGAGTTTAGCTTATTGCTAGGCTATTGTCATGAATAATGTTGGTTATTTAGCTAGATACTGTCATAACAGTCAGTCATAACGGTGTTTTACCGCGGCTTCGTTCAGCTGTTGACCACCAGTGACGTCACGGTTGCGTTCAAAAATTTCTGTAGCGAGCTCGGGTTTTTACGTCAATTTAATAAAACTGTCAGTTTTAAAGCAAAAAAAGCATGATATTTTCATTTTAATTCATACTTATATATATCAGTAACTAAAATAATGTGAAATATTCATGGAGGTCCATTAAGTGGTGCTTAGCCTTTAAGGTAGAATGGTATATTTGAGGGGAGAAAAATGACTGTTGTGTAATAGGTGGCTGAAGTTTAACTTCACTGTTTTTATTACCACAGAAACTCATTTGTAACTCAAGGTGTTTTGTTTTGTAGCACTTTCAGTAATGCAGTTAGTCATCTCCATTATCCACCAGTGGAGCAGGAATAGAGCAACATTCATTCATTTTCTATAAACTCCAGATATTCTCTGCCATGAGTCTAGCAGGACAAAGACTCTTGTTTTAGCCATTTACAGACACTAGGACTTTAGAAGCATATTAGACCAATTTCAAGCACACAAACATATTTTATCTTTTGGTGTGAGCTAACAGAGAAAAAAGAATGGCATTCTTCTTGGTGGACTATTAAGTTATGACTTTAAAAAAAAAAGCTTGTAATCATGAGTCAAGTCAAACCATTTTCACAGAGCTTTAGGGGTTTGCCTGACATCTCAAAGTTGTGCTATCTCAGGTAGCTTGTAATAACAGGGACAGACCTGATTTCATGACTGTGCTGTTAAAGTGAATTACACTCTGCAACTGTACAGGAAGCCCAAGAGCAAAAATGCCAAGTCTTACATAGTTTTGCTCTAAATGAAAATGAGCAAGAGTTCAGTTCAGCTTGAGAGCCCAGGGTTGAGTAAGCAATGCATACACTGATGAATGTACAAAGAGGAAAGAGTGTCATAGACCTCCACATAAAATTTTCACATTAAAATTACAGCTTCAAACCCATGGTGATGCTTCAGTGAACTGTAATAGAGAGAACAGAGCCTCTATCATTGCTACTCTAGAAACAGCACTGCAGAAACCACACTATGTAATTGTAAAACCACCCACTCCCTACCCTCCCAATTTATTTCAGAACAGGCCTGTAAACTTTCATAACACTAAGAGGAGCCCCAGAAACAAAAAAAAATACCCAAATCATCCTTTAAAATGACAAAATATTGTAACTTCACCTCATGTAAAATTTTAAGGTTGTTTTCATTTTCCTGTATCGCTTTTTTTCCATTTTGGGGACACTTCAATTCCTGCATAGCAACAACATGAAAAATCCTGACCATGATCAATATTCCTTCATATCTGCTTGCTGTACATTTTGCTGTTCCTATAATTTGTCTCAGCATGGGAATTGACCTTGCTCATGTGGTTTTACTGCAATTTTGACAATCGCGACAACTGGCCTCAAGCAGTCTAATCCATCCTGAACATCATGTGCTCTTAAAATGATGGAAATGGGGCAATTTCCCACTTCTTAGGGTATGGAAACCAAAGGCATGGTCACAGCCCAGAGAAGAAAATATTGCATAAACCACAACACCTCAGCCTTCAGCTGCAGATCAGGGATTCTTGAATATAGTGAGACACCATTTATTTTTTATTAACTTTTGCAATGTGGATCCATAACAGCCATTTAAACATTTAGTAGCAGGCCTTGCTTATCCAGTCAGTTTTGTTTTTTTTTTTTTTTTACATCAAACCTGTCTAATTAAAACATGTAACTATCAAAACATCAATTTTACAAGAGAAAGAAAAAAAACTTGTTAACTTTCAGTGGAAGTGAATGTAAAAAGTCATTTGATTCCAAGTCATTTTGGAACACTTCTATTGATCCATTCATCAGGAAATGTTCACACCGCGTGAAGTGGCAGCTGCTGTTTTAAATGATTTACTAAACTAAAAATCGACAAAAATGGAGACACGTGTTTTTAATTGGAAAATAATCATATGCCACATACAGTTCTTCGATGCAAAGGCTCAAGAAATTAAGAAAACAATCATAAAGCAGGAGATGGGGAAAGGGCATAAGGAACAGCATAAACCACTACAGAAAGAAATGTAGAGAGAGCCTTTCCCCCATTCAATACAACACTCACACAAAAGGCCCTTCAGTTGCTGGCCTGCTGGGTCCCACTGAAAGATCAGAGCTGAGTTTCTTTCACATGTAAATTCAAGAAGGGTGCAAGCACCAGGCTTGTGGAACAGTGAGCTGTGTCTAAATCTCAGTAACTGTCTTGTGCCAGCGTACCCCTTTGCATTTTATCCAAGTAGAAAGCCTTGAAAGTGGAGCAACAGGTTTTCTCACATACAAATTCAACCCCAAATGTCCAAAAGAACATTTAAGCACTTCTGTTCAAAGGAAATGTTTATCTCAAGCTAGGTTTAATACATGTGTTTGTAAACTATTATGTATTGTAGATTGATTTATTGTGTTTTTTTTAGACAAAGAGTGAGGAATGCAGTGCAAAACCAAGATTCAACTCAATGTATTACAGTTTGGAAGAAAGAAAACGTTGTAATTCATAAAACTGTGTATCAATTAATAAACCGTTCTCTGAAAAACTAACCACAGACTAGGGTTAAATGTAGGCGAATGGGGCTGAATAACGTACAAACGCTGTGTACGAGTTATGGATGCAAAAACTGATAAAGTTTAACTTCTACTGACTCCCTAAGCTAATATAAGAGGACATGTCGAGGGGTTTTCCTGGTGAAACGACCACGAATTTTAGGTCGAGTCTGTTCTTGTTTATTTTAATCGGCTGTTTAATATTGTTTACCAGTACACGCTATAAACTCACTAAATCTGAGCCTCGTGTGTGAACACTGCGGATAACGTGAACAAATCAGAAAGCGTTGTGGTGACTAAACAAAAAATCTACATTCGCCCACAGAAACCAAGTCCCTCGCCCTCTCAGCCCATATCATGACAGAATGTAGCAGTTTGGGACAGAACCATCTAGAAAAACAACTTTAACTCACTGTGATAGTAACTTCGTGCTTTTTCAGGCGGTACTTCAGGCTCTTCATTGTTGCTCTTTGGTTGAATAAGATTTCCCGAGCGTTAAAACGAAACTACTCACTAAAAAATAATAAAATACGGAGTCTGTTTACACTTTGCCCTTTATGAATCTTGAACAGAAATTTCCTCTTTTCTCCTCAAACTAGTAACTGCGATTTTCACCTGATGCGTTCACCACAGACGCTGAACCTGTCCTGAGACAGGCACGACTCTCAACCAATGGGAGCCCGAAACCTCACTGAACTGCATGACCAGCAGCCAATCAGGTGTTAGCATGGGCGGGACTTCCTCGTCGGTTGGCGCTTGGCTTGGAAAGCCGGGAACAACCTGAGAGTTTGTGACGTATTCTTTACCTGAGAATGGGCGGGACGCTGTCGGGCGAGTGGCGGTTTACTTTCACCTGAGAGGAGCAGGTTTTAAATAAATCCCAGCTCTTCCCCAGAACAGCCTGCGGACACAGTCGAAGACCAAACTTTTGTTGATTTTTTTAAAACTTTGTTTAAGGAACATATTAAATTCAATGCTCCATTTATATTTCTTTGCTGACCGTGTGCCATAAAATTGCACAGGCGGTTAATTTTATGATATTTTTTCAGTTCCAGCCTGTCAGTTCTTGTTCATTATAATCCACCTCTGCTCCACACAGATGTTAACTATGTTAAAAATCTTGATTTTCACTGTACAGCTCTATTATTTATTAATTTTCTGTAACCGTTCATAGAGTTCAAGGTGCTGTGGGGCAGGAACACACCCTGTAGAGGGCATCGGTCTGTCTGTAGAAACCGCTTAAATTATGATAAGATTCTTGAAACATTATTAATGTTGTATTATTATTAAAATAAAGGAATAATTATACGCTCAAAGCCTGCGTCAGTAGATATATGTTTGAATTCATAAACATGTTCTATGGAAAGTTAAGCCTAGTTGTGGTCATACGCTACTCAAGACATTTGTTGCCCCCTTCTGGCCTCATTGAGAACAAATGAGGGGTTAAATTATTCCCTCTTGGGGCCGTGAGTCAAGACTGGCTACTTTTCTCGTTTCTGGTCACAGCACTTCAAAGCAAAGTTGGAACTAGATCTCCAAAACAGAGATAAATCCCAACAGGACACACTACAGTGTGTAAGTAGGTTAAGTGGAAAGTGTTACATTATAGTGTTTTGGTTCATTACTCATACTGCATTATGATTTGAAATGAAACAATAACTTGGAGGTTAAAGTTTGTTGCTGTCAATCATTTGAACCCTTGAAAATGACTGTAAGTGGACCTGTATTTGGCTGCTGATCTGCCAGCCAGCTGTTTGCATTTTTTCACTGGTCCATGCAAAGGAGTGCTAAAAATTCTCAAGCTGGCTGCACCTGGAGAGCATTGCTGCTGTCTCTCAACATGAGCATCAAAGAAGTGCAGAGTTTCAAGAGTCCAGTAAAACAGACCCAACAGTCAGTTAATCTTGTGCTTGCTCCTTTTTGAATATCATACAGGTGGGCCATCATCCTCGGACTTAAACTAAATCTGGATCTAATGTAAACTCCAGCTGCTTTTCTGAATGACTGAACCCACAGAAGAACGAAAAACTGTTTGGAATGAAACATAATTGTATTTATTTTTCATTACATTCGAATTAGCATTATTTTTTCCTTCCCCTTCTCCTGTAAAGTTAACTTTGCTGGTTTATATTTAATGTTTGGATGCCCTGTATACCTCATCACGCTGTAGGAAATACACTAATATCAATTGCACGAAGTCTGGCTTCCTCGTGGCTTTGGGTGAATAGTGCACTATGGAGTTACTGCGGTGAGTCCTCTGATATTAAACTACTTTATCCTTGAGTGGTTTTCATATTTGCTATAGAAATCATGGTTGCCATGGTTTTGCCCAGTGTCTGATTCTGCGCTGGTGTGATGAGGAAGAAGGGATTTGATTATCCTGTCAAAAACCCTCAGGTCAGCACCAGTGAAGCATTCAGACTGGACATGAACTCAGCCACCCACTGTAGACCAGCGGCGTCGGAGCTTTAACACTGTGTCTAATTTGTTTCTGTGTTGTTGTTAAAAAACAAAGGCGCTAGAACAGGTTTGATTCCTAGAGCAGCCACTGTCAGTGGATGGTTATTTTAAGGAAAAACTAAATGAATGATTCAGCTGAAATATTTTAAGGGAAGCCAATGGTTCAGCATTTTATTTTGAGAGTTAAATATAAAAATATAAATATAATCTAAAATATTATGTTACTGTCATTAAACCCAGCACATACAGCATTGCTGCCAAGAATGCTTATTTTTTGGGGGGGTTTGATATTCAGAGTGCATTTTTCAGAGTCAAATGTCTGTGGACATAAAACAAAAATGAAGCTGTGCAAGGTCACAAGCCTTTTCCACAAACTCAAATAACTTGGTACGGTCTAACTTCCCTCTCAATTATTCAGCTTGCGAAGAATCTTTTTTTTTTTTTTTTTAATTATTCAATGTCTTAGGCTGGCTTTGAAGAACACCATGAAATTAGTATTCATCCAACAGAAATATGAGTGTCTTCACAACTGGCCACGTTACTGCTGGCATTGCATATACACTTTGTATTTGCTTTTTCCCTGTACACACCTGGCAGACACCTTACATTGCGTCATGGCACCAGTTACATGAGATATGTTCCAGATAGTTAGCTAGACAGCTAGAATGATTACTTTATGCATGGTGTATCTTTAAGATAACACAAGTGAATGCAGATGTTCAAGCAAAGTAAGCAAATCCCCTCACTGACAAGAAAGGCAAAGCAAAACCTCCGCATGGCAGCGAGGAATTTCCCAAACTTTTGCATGTGCTGCTGTGGCCGGAGCTCCGGAGGCAGGACGGAGGCTCACTAAAGCCTTGCTGCTGGCCGTGCTCCAGGGAAGAAGCGATAATGTATCCCAGGAGGCTGAGTTCGTAGCCAGGCCTTGAGCTGAGGTGTGGCTGAAGCAAAACAACTCCTCTCGCACTCAATTTGGTTCAAGGATTACCGATCAGCATCCTCCTACTAGGAAACACCTGGGGAAGGATCCACCAGCAGGTATAAAGACGGGAACACAGATCCGAATCATGGTGGGTGGGAGAGACTGTGTTTTGATGTTGAGCAGAAGGCTGATTATTGTTGGTTTAAAAAGCTGTTGTATATTATCACACAGAACTGCTCCTGACTGCAGCATCGTTCTTCCCTGTGGGGCATGTTTAACGCTGCAGATATTAACACCAGTGTTTCTGCTTTGTCAGTTTATTAAATATAAACCAATGAGCTATTGTGTGAACATCTGAAAAAAAAAATATTAAAAAATATTGCAACAAAATACCCACCATGTCTAGGGGGGGCCCGAGATATGAAGACATAATTTAGGAGTGAAACAGTCTCCTGAACTCCAGAAGTAAACCTCTCCGAGAGCGTATCACATCACAGGCATCACAGCTGGAACTAAAGGGTCCCTGAGGAAAAAGCCGCAATTCAATTTCATGGTCATGAGTTTTCTTATCTAGAGCACAGGGCTTAATGGATATAGGTGGACATAATAGAGGGAGCATCAGGAAATGAGCAGCAACTCTGAAACATGTAATTCCACCATGTAAAAGGACCGAGTCTTCACAGGAACACCGACTGTGGCTTTTGTTAGGTTTGCTATAGAAAGTGCAGAATAATGGGCACGATAAAGATCCACACTCTCATAAAAAGTCAGTAAAAGAAAAACAACGAACACGAGTAAAAGCATTTTATTAAAAAAAATAAAAGAAAGAAAGAAAGAAAGAAAAGAAAAACCACTAAGCATTTGTGCACTGTCATTATCCCAATGGGCACATCACTTCACATTAAAAGGTATGGAATCTGAGCAAGCAGTGGAGTAATGTATGAGTGAGGCTCATCCAGAGGTAACAGCACATAGCATTTATTCCAGTAAGTACAGGCCATTGAAAAGCAAATGCATTATTTTTAAATGCAGTGAAAAGTCTTTACCACATTGGGCAAATATTAAAGTGGACATCCATTGATTTTTATTTATTTTTTTAAATTTTGACATGGTTTAAGGTCAGAAATGTAAACAAGGTCTGAGTTTTTATGAATATTAATGCATTACAGAGACGTAATCACTTTAATTTCTTTAAGTGGTAATAGGAGCCAGGGGTCACATGGTCTACGCCATCTTACTATTATCTAAACAACCAGGGAACCCACAGGTTTTCTGAGGCTTCATAAGTGTCTAAAAACATTAGTCCAACTCACACTACTTTGCCTCGCAACATTCTGCATGTGGCTCTACACCATGAATACATTTTACAAAACTCGCTTTAGGCCAGACTCCCAGCTCAGTTTTTCCGCATTTGCATAACAATTTCATGCAATAAATGTAGGAGATTCAGTCTGAAGGTCAAATGAACCCTTCAGAAGTCTGGTTCCATTCACAACCACTGTGAATACGTTCTCTAAAACGGCTTTTTTTCACATCACCCCCCTCTGTGTGTTTGTTTACATCTTAATTTATGAGGGAATTTTGAAAAGTTAGTGGATGTACCCTTTACCATGAGGTCTGCGGTGGTTGTGGTTAAACTACGGCCTCCATTTCAGTGGTCTTTTATTATGTTGCAGTGGTACACAAGAGGATGGAGGTGTCTTTCTCCTTTATTAACCTGTGCAGCTCTACAGCTTCTAAAAATATTTCAGTGCTGACTCACAGGTGTCTAATAAATGTACTGGTTCTAAAGATGTGTTTTGCTGTGGGCTTCAATCCACTCAGACTAGTGTGATAATAACCAGAGGCAGGGCTCATGTGTGTGAGCTGCTGTATCAGTTACCCTTAACAGCAGCTGTGTGTGATCTGGACCTTTGCCATTTATACTTAGCCAGACCTCAACTCAGACATAAAACACTGAACACTCAGCTCCTTCAGTGATTAACTTGCAATTAAGTTGACGCTGGCGGCACTAAGGAGATTTAGTGAAACGCCCTGGCACGTCTCAAAGCTCGAAGCTAGGTTCTCTCCAGAAAGAGATGTGTGGTGTCTGCCTGGTGTGGCTAGATATCCTTCCAGAGTAGATATCACTAGATACAGGAGGTGTATCTGTAGGGGGTGTCCATCAATCTCTCAGAGAGCCGAGAATGAAACGGAGCTGTGAGCGTGTGGGAGAGAACCACTGCAGGGTGGGAACTGACAGAAATGTTGGGTTTTGTTTTGTTTTTTCCTGTTATCCCTGTTGTCATAATGAAAAGTCATATCTCAGAATGGTGACTTCATTGGAAATTCATTGACTTCATTGTTTTTGGTGATATTCTTCCTTATTTTCTCTGCATGATTAAATTATTGAGATAGAAACAAAGACCTTTAGAGTGATGTGATGTGAGAGGCTTCATTTTCTCCATTGTGCTGAATGGAACCAGACGTCTCAGTTGGGTGAGGTCCCTGTCTATAATCCACCAAACAGAAAGACACTATGTGTCATGGTTATGGACACACTGGTGAATGGTGGGACACAATGGCCTGGTGAAACATTACTTTAAGGTATTCCCGCCTTGCGCCCAATGATTCCAGGTAGGCTCTGGACCCACTGTGACCCTGACTTGGATAAGCGGTTACAGATAATGAATGAATGAATAATTCATTGCTAGTAATTGCTTATTCAGTTCAGGGTCACAGTGGGTCCGGAGCCTAACCGGAGCAAGGCAGGAGCGCACCCCAGAGTGGGCGCCAGTCCTTCACAGTGTGACACACACACTTTTGAGTCGCCAATCCACCTACCAACGTGTGTTTTTGGACTGTGGGAGGAAACCGGAGCCCCCGGAGGAAACCCACACAGACACAGGGAGAACACACCCAACGTCCCGGTGCGGGACTTGAACCCACAGCCTCCAGGTCCCTGGAGCTGTGTGACTGTGACACTACTTGCTGCGCCACCGTGCCGCCCTTATCTGAATATTTAAATTATATATAATCTGAACATTTTCATAATATCAGATCTCCAAAATCCAAATCTAGGCCAGAGGTCAGACATCAGGCATCTCGGGCAAAGCCCCTGGATCCTATCACCACCACTTTTAGGAAATCAGATTCAGTAAACGTGTCTATAATTCACAATTTCACAAATTTCAAACTTCTCTGAACATCTTTGTTCACATCTTAACACATGAATTAGGCAGAGAGTTTATAGATCTAGTAAAATACCCCCTGTAACGTACTGTGTGTTAATATATTACATTCATTCTATTGATCCGTTCGTCATAAAATAAACGTCCACATAATGGAGAGGGCAGCAATCAATTTAAATTGAAATAAAAACAAACAAACAACATGGTTATAACACAGTGATTTGGAAAAAAGGATAAAGAATAAAGGAACACATGGAGAAGAGGAAAGAACAGAATCAGATGCATTCCTCCTTCAGCCACTGCACGTTATTGTTAATGTGTTTTAGATCATTTTAGTTCAGGTTTTAAATTTGATGGTGACTACGGTGGTCGTCCTCTACTGCAGGGGTCATACACTGGAGGGCTGCAGTCTTGCACAGTTAAGCCATTTATAAATCATTCACAAACAGAGCAGGTGTAGCAGGGATGCAGCCATGCTGTGCCATAAATGACCTCTGCTTTTATGAATCTGAGGGATGAACTGTGTTGACATTTGATGCAAAACGAATCCCTTAAAGTCTGAGTCCTATTAGCCTGTAAGGCGTGGCATTCTGCCATCAGTACTTTGAGAACATTTACTGCAGATTTATCAACACAAGCGTGAATAACTGTCTGTTTGTGGCTCTAAAAGCCTGTCGCAGGGCATCCTCCAGCTCTGACAACTTGGCAGAAGTAGTTTTTTCTTCTGCAGTTTCCTCCAGCATCAATGCAGTGGTGTCTTATCTCAACCGAAGCACGTTATTGGTAGTTTGTGCTTCTTTGCTGCAGTAACAGTTGCTAATTTTCTCAGACGTTGGAACATTTCTGTGAGTTTTTGATGACATTCAGCCACATCACCATTAGCAAGGTCAGGTATTGATGTCTGTTCTGGTCCAAGGACTGCAAACACCACTCCAGAGTATCCCTGTGGTATTCAGCACTGCTCCATCACTTCAGATAATGCAGTTCCACAGATGCACAGTCCAATGCTGGGAGGCTGTACACTCCTCTAATCAACATTAAGCACTGATCTTGATTAGCCTAGACTCTCAAGTGTGTTCATATCAGGCTTTCTGTGGATTACACAGACTGTGAAGGGACTGAATGTCAGCTTCCACAAATACGACTTTAAATTGTGAATGCACTAATAGTAAGAGATGTCTAGACATTTTTGCACATACAGTGTGCATATGACTTTAGGTACAGTACCAAATCAATCAATCAATCAATACCTGAGTTGACAGTTCCTTAGATATCTACTTTAAACAACAAAGGCTGGGCATTTTGTGGACAGCATATAGGGGCACTATACAGCTTCGGTCCATAGCTCATCTGCTTCTGCACAAAATAATCAGGCCCCCACACCGTCTCCATTCAAACACAGAAGTAAACCTGACATGGTTGTGTGTGTGTGTAACACTGGTATGAGTGTGTTTGGCACTCATGTAGAAATGCTGAAGTTTATACACACCTCAGAGTCGCAGGGGAGGGGTAGGGGCACGGACAGGAACAGCTCACACTGCTGAGGACTCCATGAACTGACAGGGTGCAGGGCAGTCACAGCGGTCCAGATTTGATCAGCTGGATTCTGCACTTGTTTTGTGCACAGTCTCACGAACACACTTCCATGCAGAAGGTTTTATCAGCCCCATGGGATACACACGACAGGAAGCATGTCCCAGCTCCGTGTGCCTTTACTGAACTCAGCGTTCTCACTGTTCAAGCCGTTAGATATTTTTGAAGCATTTTCTTTAAACCTTTCCTCGTCCGTTTGTGTCGAGGCATTTATTTCCTGCAGCTGCATTTTTAAAACACCAGCCCCTTCATATCGGACTGATAAAGGTTGTTGACACAGAAAGTGATGAAATGAACCAATTCTCCAACAACAAGCTTCAGAATCAGGACTGAAAACTTCAGAGTCAGTGGCTTTACAGACGTGCAAAAGTCAGAGACCACCCCTACACCCTTCATTCATTTAACTCCTGAGGAATTACAAAACTGGAGTTCAAAACATTAAAAATAATATACAGAGAACATGTTGTCGACACCTGGTGCATAACCTCCACTAATAACATCAGATAAACACAGAGCTACACTTTCACTTAAGATCTAAACAAATCCGAAGGTGTGTGTGTCCTGCTCTCCACTGTGTGAAGACACTCAGCTCAACACCGTGGGTCTGAAAGGACATGGATCTCGTATTGTGAAATTTATTTGGGGAAATAATAGCACTAGATAATTAAATGGTATCAGAGTTCGTAGCAGAGGTTTCAGTTCGGCTTGAAAATGAGTAGCGCCTGCAAAGGGACACACCCCTCTGTCCAGGGTGGGTTCCGGGCTTGACCCCCAGTGGTTCTGGGTAGGCTTCAGACCAATCACGACCCTGATCAGGATGAAGTGGTTAGAGAAGAGGAAGAATTAAATGAATGAAAGATAGACCTCATATATTGCTTGGAAACAAAATAAAAGAGTGGTCTCTGAATTTTACACGGCACTGTGTAGACCAGTCAGCCTTTACATTAATACAACCTTCTTTTTCTACATTCATTGTCCATTCTCTCAGCTCCACTGACCATACAGGAGCATTTTATTTATTTCTACAATCACACCCTGGGTGGGCACGGTGGCGCTCCAGGGTCCTGGGGTTGTGGGTTCAAGCCCTGCTCTGGGTCTGTGAGGAGTTTGGTGTGTTCTCCCAGTGTCCGCATGGGTTTCTTCCGCATCCCAAAAAAAAAAAAAAACATGTTGGCAGGTGGATTGGTGACTCAAAAGTGTCCATAGGTTTGAGTACATGTCGCCCTGTAAAGGACTGTCGCCCCCTCCAGGGTGAGTTCTCGCCTTGCACTCAGTGATTCTGGGTAGGCTCCGGATCCACCGCGACCCTGAACTAGATAAGTGGTTACAGACAATGTATGAATAAATTAATGAATGAATGAACTCTGTTCCTCAAAGGTCAGGACCCCCACAAAGCAGATATTATTACAGAATTACCCCCCACCGCTACGTCAGTATCACACAGCGCTGAGAAAGAGCCATCATCCAAAACATACCTCGCCCTCTGGTGGTCCTGTGGGGGTCCAGGCCACAAAGGAGGGGCAAAGGGGGGCAAACAAAGTATGCAGAGCCACAAACGGACTACTTTGTGTAACTGTAAAACTACACAATGGCCAATGAAGCTGAGAGAATGGCTTTAATGTTTTGGTTGTTGTTGTATTGCACATTATTTAAAGATGGACCTCGCGAGGTCACTCCAGCGGTGACCACTGCCTCACGAGTGGGACTTGAACACTCCGACACTTGGTCTCGGGTGGTCCCTCAGCCACAGCTCCTTCAACTTCTTCCTGAAGTCCCGGCGGGTCATGCAGTAGATGACGGGGTTGAGGCAGCTGTTCGCGTGCGCCAGGCACACGGTCAGCGGGAAGACGTACGTGTGCACCACGTAATACGCGCCGTCCCAGCGCACCACGTTGAACTTTACCAGCACTCCCCACAACGTGACCGCGTGGTTGGGCATCCAGCAGAAGAAGAAAGCGAGCACCACCAGTGTCACGGATCTGGTCACGCGCGTGGTGCGCTCGGCACTGCGCTTCATGCCGTGGCGGCGCACGAGCCGAAGCAGGAGCAAGTAACTGACGCACACGACGGCCATGGGCACCACGAAGGCCACCACGATCTTCTGCAGGTGGTACACCGCGAGCCAACGCTGGCCCTCGGGGAAGCGCAGGAGGCACAGCTTCTCTCCGGCCACGGTGCTGACGGTGGAGAAGACGGAGGTGGGCGCCGTGGCCAAGGTGGCCAGAGCCCACAGCAGCGCGCCCACCCCGCGCACCGAACAGCGGCTCACCGGCGCGCCCTCCGCGAGCGCCGAGGCCAACGAGCGGTAGCGCGTGACGCTCATGGCCGTGAGGAAGAAGACGCTCGCGTACATGTTCATCACCGTGGCCGAGAGCACGATCTTGCACATGGCGTCGCCAAACGGCCAGCTGAAGTCCAGCGCTGTGTCCACGGCCCAGAAGGGCAGGGTCAGCACAAACTGCAGGTCCGTGGCGGCCAGGTTGAGGATGAAGAAATTCACCCGGTTCGTCCGGCGCTGGTGGCGAGCGCGCACCAGCAGCAGCACGAGCAGGTTACCCACCAGCCCCGCAGCGCACACCAGCGAGTATGTGGCCGAGATCAGGCACCTCAGCGCGGGGCTGCCGTCCGCTGATACCTCGATGTCCTCCAGGCTCCGAAAGCGGTCCTCTCTCTCGTCCACTGACCGGTTCTGACCCTCCGCCTCCTCCGCCGCCGGTGCCCTGACCTCGGAGTTACCCATGAAGCCGGAAGGGCGACGAGAGCTCTGCGTCTCCGTTAATCCCCCTCGCAGCGCGCGCTACATGAGCGGAACAAATACTTCGAGAGAGCGCAGAGGTCCTGCTTATGGCGCGCGCTTTCCGAGAGGCTCGTTTCACACGCGCAGCGATTGGTGAAATGCGTAGGGGCCGGACCAATCACTGGACACACACACAAACATATACACACACACACACGCTCTTTCCATGGGATGTCTTATGCAGTGATGTGTGGTGTATTGTGGTGTATTGTGTTGTGATGTTATGTGGTGTATTATGGTGTGTTGTGTTGTGATGTGATGTGGTGTATTATGGTGTGTTGTGTTGTGATGTGATGTGGTGTATTATGGTGTGTTGTGTTGTGATGTGATGTGGTGTATTATGGTGTGTTGTGTTGTGATGTTATGTGGTGTATTATGGTGTGTTGTGTTATGATGTTATGTGGTGTATTATGGTGTGTTGTGTTATGATTTTATGTGGTGTATTATGGTGTGTTGTGATGTGGTGTGGTGTGGTGTATTATGGTGTGGTGTGTTGTGTTGTGATGTGGTGTGGTGTATTATGGTGTGGTGTGTTGTGATGTGGTGTGGTGTGTTGTGATGTGGTGTGGTGTATTATGGTGTGGTGTGGTGTGTTGTGATGTGGTGTGGTGTGGTGTATTATGGTGTGGTGTGTTGTGTTGTGATGTGGTGTGGTGTATTATGGTGTGGTGTGGTGTGTTGTGATGTGGTGTGGTGTGGTGTATTATGGTGTGGTGTGTTGTGATGTGGTGTGGTGTATTATGGTGTGGTGTGTTGTGTTGTGATGTGGTGTGGTGTGGTGTATTATGGTGTGTTGTGATGTGGTGTATTATGGTGTGTTGTGATGTGGTGTGGTGTATTATGGTGTGTTGTGTTGTGATGTGGTGTATTATGGTGTGTTGTGTTGTGGTGTGGTGTATTATGGTGTGGTGTGTTGTGTTGTGGTGTGGTGTATTACGGTGTGTTGTGATGTGATGTGGTGTGGTGTATTATGGTGTGATGTGATGTGGTGTATTATGTTGTGTTGTGGTGTAGTGTATTATGGTGTGTTGTGATGTATTATGGTGTGTTGTGATGTGATGTGGTGTGGTATATTATGGTGTGTTGTGATGTGATGTGGTGTGGTGTATTATGGTGTGTTGTGTTGTGATGTGGTGTATTATGTTGTGTTGTGATGTGGTGTATTATGGTGTGTTGTGGTGTATTATGGTGTGTTGTGATGTGATGTGGTGTGGTGTGGTGTATTATGGTGTGTTGTGATGTGGTGTATTATGGTGTGTTGTGGTGTATTATGGTGTGTTGTGTTGTGATGTGGTGTATTATGGTGTGTTGTGTTGTGATGTGTTGTGATGTGGTGTGGTGTATTATGGTGTGTTGTGATGTGTTGTGGTGTATTATGGTGTGTTGTGTTGTGATGTGGTGTATTATGGTGTGTTGTGTTGTGATGTGGTGTGGTGTATTATGGTGTGTTGTGTTGTGATGTGATGTGGTGTATTATGGTGTGTTGTGTTGTGATGTGATGTGGTGTATTATGGTGTGTTGTGTTGTGATGTGGTGTGGTGTATTATGGTGTGTTGTGTTGTGATGTGGTGTATTATGGTGTGTTGTGATGTGATGTGGTGTGGTGTATTACGGTGTGTTGTGATGTGGTGTATTATGGTGTGTTGTATTGTGGTGTGGTGTATTACGGTGTGTTGTATTGTGGTGTGGTGTATTATGGTGTGTTGTATTGTGGTGTGGTGTATTACGGTGTGTTGTGTTGTGATGTGGTGTGGTGTATTACGGTGTGTTGTATTGTGGTGTGGTGTATTACGGTGTGTTGTGTTGTGATGTGGTGTATTATGGTGTGTTGTGTTGTGATGTGATGTGGTGTATTATGGTATGTTGTGTTGTGATGTGGTGTATTATGGTGTGTTGTGTTGTGATGTGGTGTGGTGTATTACGGTGTGTTGTATTGTGGTGTGGTGTATTACGGTGTGGTGTGTTGTGTTGTGATGTGGTGTGGTGTATTATGGTGTGTTGTGTTGTGTTGTGGTGTGGTGTATTATGGTGTGTTGTGTTGTGATGTGGTGTATTATGGTGTGTTGTGGTGTATTATGTTGTGTTGTGATGTGGTGTATTATGGTGTGTTGTGATGTGATGTGGTGTGGTGTGATGTGGTGTATTATGGTGTGTTGTGTTGTGATGTGGTGTATTATGGTGTGTTGTGTTGTGATGTGGTGTATTATGTTGTGTTGTGATGTGGTGTATTATGGTGTGTTGTGGTGTATTATGGTGTGTTGTGTTGTGATGTGGTGTGGTGTGGTGTATTATGGTGTGTTGTGATGTGGTGTATTATGGTGTGTTGTGATGTGTTGTGGTGTATTATGGTGTGTTGTGTTGTGATGTGGTGTATTATGGTATGTTGTGTTGTGTTGTGGTGTGGTGTATTATGGTGTGTTGTGTTGTGTTGTGGTGTATTATGGTATGTTGTGTTGTGTTGTGGTGTGGTGTATTATGGTGTGTTGTGTTGTGGTGTGGTGTATTATGGTGTGTTGTGATGTGGTGTATTATGGTGTGTTGTAATGTGGTGTATTATGGTGTGTTGTGATGTGGTGTGGTGTATTATGGTGTGTTGTGTTGTGGTGTGGTGTATTATGGTGTGTTGTGTTGCGATGTGGTGTATTATGATGTGTTGTAATGTGGTGTGGTGTGGTGTGGTGTATTATGGTGTGTTGTGTTGTGAGACGTCAGTGCTGGTGTGAGTTAGCTTTATATTCAGTTCCTCTACTGCACTTCGGGCAAAATGATGTGGCTGTTTCCTGTCAGAGTGGATGGAGAAATATTTGAGCAGATTACAGTTGAAACACACACACACACACACACACACACACACACACACACACACATAGAAAGGGTCCACCAGGCAGTGTATACACAGTTATGACCACTAGCCACATCCTTATGTTCCCTGTATCCTCACTCAGCCTGTGGTTCTACAGCAGCCCCTATATCAGTGGCCTGTCAGGGTCCTGACCTTTCATGAATGAGGAAAATGGGGCCTAAAAATATGCACAGAGTCAGATGACCTATAATATTGTTATAAAGCACACCTCGGTGACCAGTGAGTAAGGGTAAACACTATGTGTCCAAAAGTATGTGGCAAAAGACTTGCAGCCAGATTTAGTGGTAGCAGGCGCTGATGTTTCAGTTTGAACAGTATGGCACATGAAAAATGCTGAAGGTCTCCATGCACAAAATGCAAGACGTGCACATCTACTGACACAAAAGCACAAGAAAAGTCAGCTCAAAGCCATATGAATAAGTCACAGAAGTTTGGGAGTCTGTTGTGTGGACCAGGAAACAAAACTAGAACTTTTCCAGTGTATGTATCAGCAGTATGTCTGGAGGAGGAAGAACAAAACATATGTAGACAGCACCCTGTCTACAGAGAAGCACATTGGTGTCTCAGTGATGATCTGGGGCTGCTTGTTACCTCTGGCACTGGAAACCTACAGTGTGCGGAGGGAAAGATGGACTTAATATCTGGAGCTGAGACCTCTGGCCTAAGTGTAACAGACCTGGCTTTTTTTCACTATTAGAAAAACCCTCTTACAAGTTTGTTGTTGTTATTTAAAGGTACAGTGTAAATGTCCCCTAAAAGGTACACTAGCGGTCTTATCGCCTGGTCGTGTAGCTTGAATTTCCATTACATTTCTTTCTCCAGAAGGAAAGGTAAACATCTCTACATTTCCACAAACTAAGTGTTTTGAGTAGAAAAGTAAAACACATGAATCTGAAGTTGAAACCGCCCCCAATGTCCATGCAATGTTGTAAAGACGTGTCAGCCAGGACAGCCCCACAACATTCAGAGCCTTGAGGAACTTGGTGGATCCGCCAAGGAGTTTTCTGACTACCTCTGCAACCTTGGCCCGGGTGATAGACGAGCCCTCCCTGCGATCCTCAAGCTCTGCTTCCTCTGTGGAAGACGTGCTGCTGGGATTGAGAAGATCTTCGAAGTATTCCTTCTACCACCTAATGGCGGTAACCAATTCCCCAACCCCACCATATACAGTGTTGGTGGAAAGCCCTTTCCCCTCCTGAGTCACCTGATGGTTTTCCAGAATCTTCTCGGAACAGACCGAAAGTCGTTTTCCATGTCCTCACTGAACTCTTCCCACAACCAGGTTTTTTGCCTCGGCAACAGCCAAAGCCGCTTGGCTCTTCAGTACCCGTCAGCTGCCTTTGGAGTCCCTTGACCCAGCCAGCCTCGATAGGACTCTTTCTATAGCTTGACAGCCTGCGACCACGACAGGCACCGACAACCTTGCAGCCACAGCTCTGTTCAGCTACCTCAAAAATGGAGGTCCGAAACATGGCCCAGTCTGACTCAATGTCACCGGCCTTTCCCGGGATGCATTCGCGGCTCTGCCAGATGTGGGAATTGAAGAACTTTCTGACAGGTTCCTCTGCCAAACGTTCCCAGCAAACCCTCAGCACATGTTTGGGCCTGACAGGTCCCTCCGACATTCTCCCCCGCCATCTGATCCAACTCGTCCCTAGGTGGTGATCAGTTGACAGCTCAGCATCTCTCTTCACCCGAGTGTCCAGAACACATGGCCGCAGGCCTAGGGTATGCTGATGCCAGGCGTACTTATGGACACCCTTAGGCTTGAACATGGTGTTCGTTACGAATAAACTGTGATGAGTACAGAAATCCAATAACTGTACACCACTCTGGTTCAGATCAGGGGGCCGTTCCTCCCAATCATGCCCCCTCCAGGTCTCACTGTCATTGTCCATGTGAGCGTTGAAGTCCCCCAGCAGAACAAAATTAAGTCCCCAGAATTAGTACTCTCCAGCACACCCCTCTATGTTCTCGATGTTCTGTGGGTGGTGCTCAGTGAGTATAGGATACTGGGCTCTTTGCTATGAGCTATCCGGTCCGAATATACACAGAGAAAGAGTTTGGTTTGTACGCTTGGCAGTAAGTCAGAGAGTTGGTCTCTGTTAGAGTTGGGCTCCGTCAGGGCTGCCCATTGTCACCAATTCTGTACATAACCTTTATGGACAGAATTTCTCGGCGTAGCCAAGTGGCGGAAGGTGTCCAGTTCTGTGCTCTCCGGATCCCATGTCTGCTTTTTGCAGATGATGTGGTTATGTTGGCTTCAAAGAGCCGGGACCTTCAGCTCTTGCTGGACCAGTTTGCAGCCAAGTAGCAGGGATGAGAATCAGAACCTCCAAATCTGAGTCCGTGGTACTTAGCCGGAAAAAAGGGTGGAGTGCTCTCTCCAGTTTGGAAATGAGCTCCTGCCTCAAGTGGAGGAGTTCAATTATCTCAGGGTCTTGTTCACGAGTGAGGGAAAGATGGAGCGGGAGATTGACAGGCGGATCAGTGCAGCGTCAGCAGTAATGTGGGCTCTATATCGGTCCGTTGTGGTGAAGAGAGAGCTGAGCAGAAAAGCAAAGCTCTCAATTTACCGTTTAATCTCCCTCCCAACCCTCACCTATGGTCACGAGCTTTGGTTAGTGACGAAAGAATGAGATCGCGGGTGAGAAGCGGCTGAAGTGAGTTTTCTCCGCAGGGTGTCTGGACTCTCCCTTAGAGATAGGGTTAGGAGGTCGGGCATTCGGGAGAGACTCGGAGTGGGGCCACTGCTCCTCCACATTGAGAGGAGCCAGTTGAGGTGGGAACGCCTTGGTATCCCAAGGGTGGCTAGGGAGAGGGATGTCTGGGTTTCTTTACTCAGACTGCTTCCCCCGCGATCCAGACCCAGACCCAGATAAGCGGTGGACAAAGGATGGATGGACGAAACTCCTACAAATAAAGTAAAATACGACCCAGGTCTTTTCCTGGTTTAAAGGTCATAAGACATACCACTGAGAGCCCCACCACAGGGACAGATTTTCTGAGAGTGAGAGTTATCTGAACCTGTTTCATGGAGACATTGCAGGTCCATGATATTTAGTATTTACTGCCATCTGCTGGTGGAAACAGACCTTGCAGTGAGAAACACACTATTCCACGTCCCAGTCTTTCATTACTTCACTGAACTCAAGGGTCTGGGCGATAGAGTGTTGGAATAGTGGTGATATGGGACATGTGCAAGCGTCTTCTGGTATAGTGTGTGTTCTGATGATTAAACCGAGCAGCAACAGAGGTGTTACTGGCATCTTAAACGCCCAGCAGCACAAAAACAATATCATTCGTTTTTTATTAGCAATTGTTATGTTGCACCATGGGACATGAACAGGCAGCACTTTCTCCTCCGCCATCATCCACAGCTGAAGTGCAGTGAGTAAGGCACTTAAGGACCAACTGTTCCCTGGGCACAGCTGTTTATGTCGCATGTGCTTAGTGCCTAGGGTTTAACTTATACTAGGGTTAAAAGTTAGAGTTGTGAAGGATTCATTATGAATTACGTGTTACAGGAAGATGGCAGCAGGTCTGTCTCAGTGGTAGTGAGTGAACTTACTGAGGATGTTAAAAACATGGATCTTGCAGTGTGTCAGGGCTGTACAGATGTATTAAGAGTCTATATGATGAGGCACTAAATAAAGATTTATGGGGTCCCAGGCTGCCAGAGGGCTCTGAGGGTCAGTGGTTCTGAGATATGATCCAAAACTGTTTTAAAGGAACACTGTTTAATATTTTTACCTTTACGTTACAGCTTCAGCGGCACGGTGGTGCAGCAGGTAGTGTCGCAGTCACACAGCTCCAGGGGCCTGGAGGTCGTGGGTTCGATTCCTGTCTGTGAGGAGTTGGTGTGTTCTCCCCGTGTCTGTGTGGGTTTCCTCTGGGTGCTCCGGTTTCCTCCCACAGTCCAAAAACACACGTTGGTAGGTGGATTGGCGACTCGAAAGTGTCCGTAGGTGTAAGTGAATGTGTGTGTGTGTGTCTGTGTTGCCCTGTGAAGGACTGGCGCCTCCTCCAGGGTGTGTTCCCGCCTTGCGCCCAATGATTCCAGGTAGGCTCTGGACCCACCGTGACCCTGAACTGGATAAGGGTTACAGATAATGAATGAATGAATTACAGCTTCAAAGTCAATGTGATGCTCCACTGACCTGCCATATGGAGAATATAACCTGTGTAGTTGCTACTCTAGGCTCAACACTGCAGAAACAGCACTATGTAACTTTTGGAGGAGGGTAGGAAACCAGTTTGATGCCTTGAGTGATCACTGGTATTTAATAGAAGTGAGTGTATCTCAAATGGCTCCCTACTCCCTAAAGAGTGCACTATGTAAGTCTGAACCTGTACTGCTTGTTCTTCCAGTATTTCCATCAGGTTTTCTTGAACAATTGTAGGCTTTTTACTTACAATGAATGTCCATTAACCATGAGTGTGTCCTGTAATTTCATCTTTAGCAGGTTTGTATGAGTAGTTAAATGCCGTTTTCACAGCTTCTGTAATCACTCACTGCCACTTAATGTGCTCCACTGAAACAACAAAATGAAAAGACCTTCAAATTTAACTCAATGCATTTATTACATCTAAACATCTCTAAATAAACAGGTAACATTCATTAAGTAAACAATTTCTTCCAATGCATGTAATAAATATTTTTTTTCTTAGTACTTTATACAAACCAACATTGTTCTACTGTACAATATTTCTTCCACATCTCCTTAAAAAGCTGTTTTTTTTCTCTCGTAGGACATGCCACAGACGTAAGTGAAAGTTTAAGGCAGTGAGCGCAGATGTCAGCTTATGTGAAATGGAAAAAAATATATAATAATAAGATCCGACTTCGACATCAAGTCCACTTGTAGCACAGTATTTCGCATCTAAAAATATAGAAATAATTTCAAATGCTCCGGTATCCCACGTCAGAACACGAATACACAGCACAGGAACATCCAGGTTCACACGATTACCCTTACGTCAAAGCGTACACACACACGCACACACACACACACACACTCACACCCCGCCCCCAACCCAAACTTTAACCATAAGCTTTCCCTTTATCAATCATCGCAAAACATTGACATCAAGTTAATTCCATGAAACACACGACCAAATTCGACTGCTGACACCGACCAGGGGTCACTCGGCTCTAACGAATCATTCCTAGTCAGCGTCATTTTACAGAGAATAGAGGGAAAGAGAGAAGGAAGCTTGGACAAAACACTGGTCAGTCAGTCTGATTTCTCCTGAAAGTAGGTGTGACCTTTATGCTTCCAGTAACCACCACGAATGCAATTTGGAGCCATATCACAGCTGTAGCTTGTTTGAAAACATGCTCTTTTTAGCTCCTCGGGGTCGAACGAAAGGGGACTCCGACACCTGCAGTTACCATAGCAACCTTAGAGGGCTTTAACGAGAGGTTGATACTGGACGTGACACGCTCCGCATCGGTTATTTCAGCAAATATGACAAGCCAGTCTTTAAGGATGTCCGAGACACAGGGGGCTGATAACTCGTTTCATAACTGCCAGAAAACCACGGGAGCGAAGAAAGTACAAGGAGCTGCCGTCCGTATGGTTTGCGTCTGGCTGTAAATAACGCTCACGTCCCCACGGGTGGTATCTGACACAAGAGAAACAATCGTTAAACGCAAGTCGACTGGAACATTACGTGTGAAATGGACCATATAAAGGCTTCTCTCCTATAGTTAGATATCTTTGTTCGGCGAATGAACGACAAACACAAGTACGACGTGGGATTTAAATAAGAACAAATGAATGAATGACTTAAATAACGTCTTAAATACTATGACAGCACACACACTAACAAAAAGTGCATCCAACTGATTTGATGCATATGTACACAGCACTGTGCAGGTCAGAGACCACCTGTCATTTATGTTCAGTTAATTAAGTTATTATCAGTGTCTGGAAAAAACTGAGAAAAACAAAACAATACAAACAAAAAAAAAAACAGAGATATTTTCTCATCCTCTTGCATTTATTGCCTCACAGCATTAGAAATCCCTAAAAACATCCAACAACACTGAGGGGTGGACTCTCTGGTAGCCAGTCCAACAGGTTTAGTGTTCTACCAGGTTCTGCACGGTTGTTAGGAGACACAACACCGCTGTATTTTTTACTATATACTTAAAGAAAAAAAAAGTACTTTTGTGTATGTGGATATCTCCTCAAGAAGTGGACATCTAATTCATTCATTCATCCATTATCTGTAACCTTTATCCAGTTCAGGGTCACGGTGGGTCCAGAGCCTACCTGGAATCATTGGGCGCAAGGCGGGAATACACCCTGGAGGGGGCGCCAGTCCTTCACAGGGCAACACACACTCACACATTCGGACACTTTTGAGTCGCCAATCCACCTACCAACGTGTGTTTTTGGAATGTGGGAGGAAACCGGAGCACCCGGAGGAAACCCACGTGGACACAGGGAGAACACACCAACTCCTCACAGACAGTCACCCGGAGCGGGAATCGAACCCACAACCTCCAGGTCCCTGGAGCTGTGTGACTGCGACACTACCTGCTGCGCCACCGTGCCGCCCAGTGGACATCTTAATGGATATCTCAAATCAACAAATCAAAACATCTCCAGAACATCTTGTGAAAATGAAGTAACCGACTGGTGGTCTCTAAGTGTCGCACAGTACTGTGCTGTATTTCCACATGAATAAAATCTCCCACGTCAACACAATAATCAAGAAGAGCAAGTCAACTGAATGATTACATGGTGATGATGAAATGTATGCACAAGGAAATCAAGAACATTTTTCTATTAAAGAAATATAACGTATTTCTTCAGTGTCAAACGGCAATAAAGAAAAATACTGATGGTATTTAAACAGCTAGAAGAAATGCGATGTGGAAAAGGAGAGATCAGAGGGCAATAAGAGAACAAAATGATCAAAACGAAATCAGTCTGCCACACCATGGAGGCTAAATAAGGACATTACGATCCCAACATACGATCACCTCTGAAATACAATTAGGCTTTGGGACAAATTCTGGACACTGCATGGGTCCAGACAACTCAAGTTACACATTAAAGACACACTCTCTCTCTCTCACACACACACACACACACACAGGCAGCCAGATAGAAGGCTTTAATTAGCCTGAATCATACCAGGCTAAAAAAGTTGCCTTACCTTCAATTTTATTAATTTAACTCATTCATTAAATAAATATACCTTTTCTTTTTTTAACTCAGTAAGTTTAGAGCCGTAAAGAGAACAGTCATGCGCATCCAGAGCAGGATGTCATTTGATATTCTGAGAGAGTCTTTGAAGTGCGCTTTTTCTCTCTCATCTACTACGATGAATCAGTTCTAGTGGTTTAGAAAAAGGAGGGTTCATGGCAGATCTGCTGATAAACCACTCTGTTTTTGAAAGCCACATGTTTAACCTGGAAGCGCTTTGAGCAGATAGGGTTTCTGTCATACCTTATTTGTTAGAAACCTCTCATCCATTTTGTGGATGAGAGCAGCAGTGAGGGTCACGAGTTACTGTCAACTCAATATTACTTGTAAGAAAGAGCAGTGAAAAATGAAGAGTGGTTTTAAAAGACCTGTGTGTTTCTGAAGAACTTCGGAAAGCTCCGAACACTAAACACACCAAACAATACTGGACTGAATGGGTCCGCTTAGAACATGGAATTAGGAAAAACACTCCACTGTTGTCCCAATCTGCTGGAAGGGTCCGAATTAGCGTCAGAATGACCACATACTTCAGTAGTTATCGAAGTGTTAGAATAGAAAATTAGAATTTGCTACATGTAAATAATCCTCTATATTTTTCACGCAAAAAAACTGGTGCTCCACTAGAGGGCAGTGTCCAAACGACATCTTACATTTCTCTATCGGATAGAGAACCAGGCTTGGTGTCGGAAGGTTGCTGGTTTGATCGGCAGGAACCGCCATGGCTGAGGTGCCCAAACACTCCCCAAGCACCGAGGATGGCTGCTCAAGTGAGAGTTTGTGTTTTCACTGTCACGAAAGGGATAAGTGCAGCTCATAAAGCATGTCTCTAATTCACCAATGTCACTAATGAACCCTGTAAAAGAAGGCAGCAGATGTAAGTTTAAAACACTGGAGCGTTTCTTTAAAATACTCTTTAGTCCATGGAATAAATTCAGCCCCATCTTAGCCCTGTTTCTTAGTTATTTCACACATCAGTCGAACCCAGACAAAGCTCTATTGCTCTGACGCACTGTGGAACCTCTCAGTTAATCACCTCTCAGAAACAAGGGGAAAGAAGAGAAGTCTGAGCGACTAAAAGAATGAAACAAACGAGCAAAAAGAGAGAAAGGAAAGAAAATAACAGCTAAAGAGGATGAGTTTCTGTGGCGTAGCTTTAGGCATTGTGCAATCAACAAACAAACGTGGTCTAAAAAAAACGAATTCCGCACAATTCCCGTTGAAGGCAGTTCCTAAGACGGACACATGACAGCACAAGCAAAGCATAATCCATCTGCTCTAAAGTATAAATAAGAGATTAAGAAAAAATATTTATAATGGCAGTCAATCATCACCAATCTGTTTCCCCGTAGCATATTCCTGAAGGTAAAGGAATGCTTGTTAACAGTTCATATACTTCATATAATTTAAAAGTATTACAAAACCATCTGCGTGCTGAAAAACACTGCCAGCTGAAGAGTCTCCGTCTGAGCTGAAAAGCATGCCTGGGTCCATCTGGAGATGCGGGCGACCAATGGGCAGAAGGACAGCGAAGTCCTTGTGTGGGAGGGCTGTGCTTTGATGTGGAATTAGAAATGATACTGAACGTAATGTAGGACAAAAAAAAACCTAAAAAGAAATACAAAATATTACATTAACAGTACAATCCAGGGGACAACAAAGTGAAGATGTGTGACAAAATCAAGAGTCTGTTTTTCCCATGGAAGAAAACAAACAAAAACCCTTCGTTACTCGCAGAATAGGAAAAGAATGTCTTTCGAGTTTATATATATATACAAAAAGTAAAACTGAAAATATATTTGTTCTCTGTACACGGCAACGTTCCTCAATGTTTTTGGAAAAAAACAAACAAAAAAATCTCTTTTCTTGTCGAGCTTCTTTGTTTTTTTGTTTTTGTTTCATTTTTGTTTTTTTTTTTTTGTTTTTTTTATTCTCTGCCAATGTCTTTTCAGTTTGTTTGGCGCTGGACTACAGTCATGTGCAAGTTTAGACGCTCCTGCTCATGTCTTGATCGTGTCCAAAATGAAAAAGACCCTCTGACCCTCTACAGAGAACAAAACTATAGATGGACGTTTTTTTTTTTTTTTTGCAAACACTTGTGCCCGATTTCTACTGAATCTGAACAATAAAAAAGGCGTTTTATATTCCCCCGCAATATTCGCAGCTCAGCAAATGAACTGTAGTTGTGCAGTAACGTGTAGAAACATGTTCTCTGCAGAGGGAGTGAACTTTACGTCACTTGGACTACCAGCAAAAACCAAGAACAGGGGCACCAGGACTTTCGCACGTGGCCGTACGTGATCAGTCTAAGGAGATGACGTCAGGGATGGCTCCGTAGATGGCGGAGGCCATGGCCGTGTCAGAGGCAGAGCGAGGGACAGCGGACAGGCCGTGGTGAGCCTCTCGCAGGCTGTTGGACGACAGGCTGCCGCTGGAGCTGCTGCTGTTGCTGCGGTTGACGTTGACGGGTGCGTGGACACCGCTGCTGCTGACCGGCGTGCTGGGAGGGTCCAGAAACAGCTGAGATGAGCTGTAGGGCAAGAAACGGTTCAGGAGCAGATCGTGGTCTTCAGACGCCGAAGCGGCCGCTGCCATCACCATGTTGTAATGCTGTGGGAAAAGCATTCAGAGCTCAGCTTCACAGCTGTACTACGGGACTACATTAGTGATGTAGAATGGTGCTGTGTCGACAGTGAGTCTCACCTGGTGATTATCTCCTTGCAAAAAGGAGAAGAAGTTCAAATCTGTTAAAAAAGAAAGAAGATGTGTTCACTACACTCATTTTCCTATTAGCAGTTGACATTTTGATAAAGAACAGGGGTGTGTTCTACTTTTTACTGAACAGCAGAAAACACAAGAAAAAAAAAGTCATCACTTTTGAGAGAGAATATTTTCCGCGTATAATTTTACACGGTTTGATAAATTGCAGCTGCCCTTTGTATTGTGTAAACCTGATTCTCCAATGGAAACATTTGTATAAGGTCATAATGTCATTTCCTTTGTACCTGATCACACTTCCAAGTAAAACACGGTGTCAGGTGTCTGATCTAGCTGAGCATTTATGTTTGGTGGAGCCGGTAGGAAGGGGGATAATATTATTACTGGCAAATATTATGTACCCTTGTCCAATCCTGCCTAGTGTTGTAATCAAAACACAAATGAATAATGCTTAATATATCCATAGACATGTACTAACAAAGATACTGAAACTAAATAAATAAATAAATACATACATATTAAGATATTGGTGGGTGTGTGTGGTATGCGTTTGTGTTCCCAATAGTGTGTGTGTGTGTGTGTGCTGGGTTTGTATACCTGACAGATCATTAGGAGTAGGATAATAGTGACGGTAGTCCTGTATGAGGGGCGGTGGAGGGGGGATATAATTGGTTTCCACTTGAGGCATGCTGGGAGTTCGACTCACAGGAGACGGCTGTGTGCACAGATTCAGCACTCTACAGAATCAAACAATCACACAGAGATTTAGGAATGAGAAGAAGAATGTTCATTTTGTTACATTTTCATTTATATGCAAATTAGCTCCTTTCTAGCATTATACATGATGGCCTCATATCGAGGAAACGCATGATGCCTGAATTCAGCTTGAATGACACTTTTTAAAGGGGCAGCTGTGGGTTAGGGAACTAGCCTCGTGACTGGGAAATCAGTGGCCTGATCCCCTGAACCAACAAGGAACTTGAGCAAGGCACTTAACACCCAAATGCTCTGTGGATACTGTGGACAGGGCTGCCTACCGCTTCGGGCATGTGTGCTCACTGCCTCCTAGTGTTGGTGTTCAGTAGTGTGTATTTGTGTCTTTTACTTCCATATGGATGGGATACATGCAGAGGTCAAATTCCTGTGTGTGTGTGTGTGTGTAAGTTCAATGGCCAATGAGTGTGGTTATTACCCAACAGAGGGCAGTGTAGAGCCTGGGTTTAGATTTATGTCATGTTTTCTGTTATACTTAGAGATTTCATCTGTTTTGCCAAATGAAAAAGCACAGAAAGACCACAGCAGCTGGCTAAATGTTACCAGACAAGACACAGCACTGTCCAGATTACAGGTTACACTTAAAATGATTACTTATTCACTGCCTCAGGTGCTGTTTTTGGCTGGGGGATATATTATGACAACGTGCATCAATTTGAATGCAACTACCCATAAAATATCAAGCTAGGTGCACATCCTGCATACATACCCCTTATTCATCTGTGGGGAAGCAGGCGAGAGGGAGGGACAGTTTCGCTTCGGAGGGGGTTCGTCGTCCTCCTCATCCTCAGACGAGCTGTCTAGAGTCAGGTCAATCACTTCCACTTTCTTACTGCTGCTGTTTGTGTGAGAGTTGGATTTCTGCTCGGAAACCGACGTCCGACAGCCACCTGCCAGCATGAGCGCATGGAAGAAAGCAGAGACAGGATATGTATGAGGACGATTTTAATTCTAACTGTCTTTCTGTCCAGCCCCTGTCCTCCATTCTTCTAGTATCCCCACAGTAATTCATTCATTCATTCATTATCTGTAAGCGCGGTGGGTCCTGGAATCATTGGGCGCAAGGCGGGAACACACCCTGGAGGGGGTGACAGTCCTTCACAGGGCAACACAGACATTCACTCACACCTACGGACACTTTTGAGTCGCCAATCCACCTACCAACGTGTGTTTTTGGACTGTGGGAGGAAACTGGAGCACCCGGAGGAAACCCACGCGGACACAGGGAGAACACACCACACTCCTCACAGACAGTCACCCAGAGGAAACCCACGCGGACACAGGGAGAACACACCACACTCCTCACAGACAGTCACCCAGAGGAAACCCACGCGGACACAGGGAGAACACACCACACTCCTCACAGACAGTCACCCAGAGGAAACCCACGCAGACACAGGGAGAACACACCACACTCCTCACAGACAGTCACCCGGAGGAAACCCACGCAGACACAGGGAGAACACACCACACTCCTCACAGACACTCACCCGGAGGAAACCCACGCAGACACAGGGAGAACACACCACACTCCTCACAGACACTCACCCGGAGGAAACCCACGCAGACATAGGGAGAACACACCACACTCCTCACAGACACTCACCCGGAGGAAACCCACGCAGACACAGGGAGAACACACCACACTCCTCACAGACAGTCACCCGGAGGGGGAATCGAACCCACAACCTCCAGGCCCCTGGAGCAGTAATTCATTCTTCTTATTTCTCCCAAAATACAGCCAAACTATACAGCAGTACAGCCCACACCAGCGTTATGAACATCTGTGAGCAGTCATTATGTTTTGGCTCATGTGTATGAGCATCCTGATCAAACTCGCATGCTCCAGGTGAGTTTTTATGACTTACACACAGTGGAAAAAAAAATGCAACATCATAAAGGCTGCTCTCTAGAGTCAGAGTCTACCCGTGTTCTTAATGTATTAAACAATGTATATCAATTTCAACAGGGAGCAAATTAAAACTAGAATGCTATTTTGTTTATATTGTGCACCATGCATCTACTGCACTGACGCTCACCCAATTACTGAAAAAAGGCTCACCATCCCCACTCTGCTCAACTCTGTCTCTTTGAAATTTCAGATGTTCAAAGTCATTACAGTGTGTCTCCTGGAAAAGTTCTCCTTCAATAAAGTGCCCGATGAGGATTTTTTGGACCTAATTGGATGACTAATGCCTTTCACATTTTCTGACAGGCAATTTACAAAGTTTTAATATCATTTGAGCATATTTGACATTCTCCTAATTATTCTTGAAGCCAATTTACCTTTAGGATTACGAAAGCTCCCTAAAGCCAAAGAAAGGTGAATGCATAATGAAAACTCCCAAAATTTTTTCTTAACGAACAATTTTTCATTTCAGTGATGATAGGAATTTAAAAATTGCTAAGAGGGAAAAATATGAAAAAAAAAACACAATAAAAAAACAACAATAATAAGAGCAGTAAGCTGAAGAAGGCCGTGAAATAACACACACCACTGAGTTATTAATTTCATTTGGTTTCCTTTGGTTTTCGGCCCCAAAGTCGCTTTCCTTCGTTCTCTTGTGTTTTATGATTAAAAACACTCAGCGAGTTCTGGTTTGCTTCTGGAGCCAAAGACCAGTCACAGTACTGCAGATGATAGATCATTCCCCTCTGCTGCTATACGCATGTGGAATCAGCGCCCTGATAACATCCAGCAGACAGTCTGAACTCTTTTAAATCTCTTCTTAAACCTCACTGATTTATGGATGCACTGATCTGCCTTTATTTGGAATCCTTCATTTTACTGTATGTTACTTCAGGTGTTTTTATTCTTATTTGTTTTATTTTCCTCAATTATCTGTCTTTACATATGCCTTGTTTATACACACTTACTTTTTTGTCTTTTACGTGTTTACTTTGTTCCCTTTTTCTATTTTACTTTTGTACTTTCATTTACTCAGTTTATAAAATTTTTACGTTTGTGTTTAATACAGAATACCTTTCTTCTGTTTTTATCTAATGTGTTAAAAGCTGTTGGAAAAAAATATTATTATTATTATCAGTAGCAGCAGCATATTCTTATATATTATACAATATACATTCTGTAATTAATAAAAATCCATTGTCATATAAATGTATGAACATTATTATCACTAAAGTGCTGCTGTTTCAGTGGAAGACAGAATAGTACATTTTTAAAGAAAGAGAGAGAGCAAGAGAAAGGAGAGAGAGAGAGAGAAAGTGAGAGAAAGAGAGAGAGAAAGAGAAAGAAAAGAGAGAGAGAGAAAGAAAGAGAGAAATTGAGAGAAAGAGAGAGAGAGAGAAAGTGAGAGTGAGAGAGAGAGAGAGAGAAAGAAAGAAAGAGAGAGAAAGAGAGAGAGAGAGAGAGAAAGAAAGAGAGAGAAAGAGAGAGAGAGAGAGAAAGAAAGAGAGAGAAAGAAGAGAGAGAGAGAGAAAGAGAAAGAAAGAGAGAAAGTGAGAGAAAGAGAGAGAGAGAGAGAGAGAGAAAGAGAGAGAGAAAGAAAGAAAGAGAGAGAAAGTGAGAGAAAGAGAGAGAGAGAGAGAGTGAGAGAAAGAGAGAGAAAGAGAGAGTGAGAGAAAGAGAAAGATATCGATAAAACTGGTAAACAGTACTTTGTTTAGCTGATATTTGCTCTCATATTGTCTTCTCAAAATCACATTTTCCATGACTGACAGTGTTTTCTAATTAACTGTAGTTCTATATATTTTGTGTTTTTAGGAAAGAAAAACAACAAAGTAAACTTTGCCTACATTGATTTACTAAACTTGTAAATAACATTCCACTAGACCTCATCTGTTATAAATAAATATAAATTGCATTTCATGTAAAGTATTCATATGAACTCCCTCCAGGTGGACTATTCATACAGGTGCTTAAAGTAACTTAACCTTTCAATGTGCATCAGAAATGAGTCGGTGGATTGTATAAAACCAGCATTAATTTTGCTCAAATTTCACAATTATTTGAACACAACTCAACATATGTTTGATCGCTAGGTTGTACACCGCCGTACGTGATCACATCCTCCATCTTGTGCATGATCTTCATGTCTGAGTCTATGTTTAGTTTAAATGTTGTTGTAAGTATTGATTTTCCCCACGCCTTAATGTTTACCCGCTGTGCTATTAGCAAGGCCAGGCCAGACAACCACAGGCCCAGGCGCAAACAGACACACAGACAGACACATGTGCGTGTGTGCGTGCACGCTCCCACACTCACACAAATACACACGCGCACACAGAGAGCCAGTCTTAAATACAGGCATTAATAAAAGACCTTGTGCTTCATGCTCATGTCACTGGCAGTGGAACAAATCCTTCCCTTTACACTGTGACTACATCACAATAAAAAGACCAAGAAAGGAGGACCAAAATAGACCTTTTCCATATACTTTCATTTAAAATAAAAAATTTAGAATTCCCAATCATGTAAATATACTTTATAGCATCTACAGCACATTCTAATATTAAAAAAATAAAAATAAACAGACTTATATTACTCTTATTATATAAAATAAAAAGACAATTTAGAGCCAAGTTCCAACAATTATCATTAAATAACTCTCTACAAATGCAGTGTGTGATTAAACTTTCCTGCAATGAATCCAAAACTATAACTGTGACAGAAATGTGTGTATTTCCTAAAGAATAACAAAAAGAATGTTAAATGTATAAACACATGATTTCTAAGTGAAAAACAAAGTGGGCAAAAACAGGAAGTTACCGTCTACGCCGTTACATGAAGCAGACACTTCCTGCACCTCCTTTTTCGACCTCATGGGGGCCCAACTGCCATCCTCTTTAAACTGGATCTCATCACAGTCCACACAGCTGTTTAGAATCTCCATAAACAACCTAGAGAGAGAGAGAGAGAGAGAGAGAGAGAGAGAGAGAGAGAGAGAGAGAGAGAGAGAGAGAAAGAGAAACAATAGAGTAAAATTTGAATCAATCCTAAGAAAACCTATTTTCCCCTGAGCTCTTTTTTTCCTGTTCTCTCCAGTTCTTTGTTCATGACTAATAACTTTGCTCTTTCATTTGCACTTTAATTTATTTTAATGTATATGTGATTTACGGAGGTAATAAAGAAATATGTAACATTTTGGCTAGTAAAGCATAATAAAGCATTGCTCTGCACCGAGAAAGGGAGGGAAAAAGAGAGAGAGAGAGAGAGAGCAAGCGAGTGAGCAAAAAGAGAGAGAGAGAGAGAGAGAGAGAGAGAGAGAGAGTGCAGAGGTGGGGGAAGGGCTGAGAACTGTCCGCCTCCCAAATGAATGAAAATAAACACACACACACACATCTGCTACCCAAGCTGAGCCCAAGAAGGCCAGACAAAACATCAGAGTTTGGGCTGAGTTCCAATCAATTTTTATTGATCTCTCGCTTTGCTTGTTAAGTTCAGTGAAAATATGTTAAGAATTTCTGCTGTAGGAGCATTAGCATGAGAAACTGTAGCATATCAGGGCTAACGGCTGCCCACAGGTGAGTGTAAGCGTGGGTCTTTATAATGGAGGTGTTCAGATATCGGTGTGTTGCAGGAAAGCCTACCCATCAATGATGAGGTGCTCATAGGGGGCTTTCTTGTCACAGACAGGACACACCCAGGTGGGCTTCTTCTCATTCATCTGGATGTAGAGCGTTGCATCAAAACACTGCAGGTGTGAACATGTCACTGCCCGGCACGGAATCATCAGCCGCATCTTCCCCAGCTGCACGCACACGCACACATGGTGGCAAAACACACAACCCACATGGAAATAGGACAAACAAACACATGCACACACACGCACAGGTGGACAGAAAAACCACAAGCACACAACAGTAAATCAAGACTGAATATTTATACTAGAGTTACAAGTATTTTCTTAAAACCATCATTATTTAATCTAATATTTCAAATGACTGTGCTTCTAAGACCCACAAACGACAAGCAGGAAAACTGGGGAAATCAGGAGTGAGAGAACAGCACTGTCTCCTCTTTCAATCAACACCTGAGGTGCCTTTGAGCAAAGCCCATAACCCCAAATTGCTCTCCAGGTGTTGGGGACGGCTGCTACGCTGCTCTAGGTGTGTGTGGTCACTGCCCCTAGTGCACCATGAATGGTGTGTGGCCATGGATGGAATAAATGCATATTTATATGTGTGTGTGTGTGTGTGTGTGTGCGCATGTCAGTGTTTTTGAGTGACTGAATGATTGTTTAAGTATCTCTGTTTCAGAATATCCATAACAGTGGGTTGTTTTGAGCAGGCATTTCAAAACAGCAGCATGGAGTTTAATGCTTCAGGCCTGATAAGGCTCCAGGCTATCAGACTGCAAGTCTGGACTTGTGAGTTCATGAAAACAAGTAATTGAAAAACTGAGTGCGTGTGCTTACCGGACACAGCAGCGACACTCTCAGACTGGTGGTGGCAATCTCACTGTCGGGGTCTGCTGTTAATTTTTCTTTTACTGCAGAACATGAGCAAGCAAACAGGGTTATCCTCAGTCAGTGAGACAACACGTTATCAGCCTCGCTAAAAAGATACGTCTAGTCTGTGGCCAAAGATCAAACTAAACTACAGCATACTGCAAAAAAAGCAACTCTACATGTGACTTTTTGTACAGACTCGCAAATGGCATTAGAGGGAAAAAAGGAATGGTTCACAGTGTTAAATTGAATGCTGGCTGTCTAACATTAAACTGTCAAATTATAGTTAATTTTCATATACATTTGATTAACAATTATAGTGTCGTCTTTTGTTCACTGTACTAATATTAATGTCTAGAGTGGTTGAACTGGCTTAACAGATTTCTTGTTTCCTTGCTGTTGTTACTTAGTAACTTCCAACAGAAAATAGAATTGAGCTTAAGCTCAAATAAACAAACATTACTGACCACTGCTTCATGCTAATGGAAGAAAATCCATTATTTACTGTGGACTATTAAAGCTAATAATTGTGGGACTTGAGTGTGGTCGGTCCAATAATTGTCCGTTCAAATAAATGGGGTCATGCGATTAAGCAACAACTGTCAGCCAACTACACGACACAACAGAACATCCAAAATCATACAAACATTCTTTGTGCATGTTCTACACACACACTCAGAGGTGAAACAAATGAAGTTGGTGTTACTCAAATCCAAAGGCAGCTTCTACCCTCAACCACAACAGCAGCTTAGCAGCAGCATGCTAACACATAATTTATCAGGGTCTCTAGACAGCATGGTAATAAATTAGAAAAAGCAAGCTGAAGCATTTGGTACAACTGCCTTGAGCCCAGGTGCTATTAGACTAGAATTTATAACCTGTTGGGGCAATTACAGGAGCATTCTTTTAGAATTAACAAGCTAGCTCAGACACTTTATAGGCTGCTGCATGCAATAATATCAAGCATTTTGGAAACTTTGCAAAGCTGACTTAGGAATGAAATAGGTGCATCTTTTTCAGCCGGGCCATGATAATGATGGATACTTATTTTAATGATTTTGAAAAATCATTAATTAAACAGTTAATGTGAGCTCTTTTCAAGTATGGCTTAACCGTTATAGTGTTAGTGAAGACAAGGATTTATTGGTATGAACTATCTTTTTCCACTGTAAATGCTTTTTAAAACTTATGGCTTTGCTTAGGTTCTTAGGCCCAGATCTTACATTGTTGTGACCATGGATCACATTCAGTAAATAGTGAGTGTTCTTACTGAGTGCTCTAGAGTGGTCTGGGTTTCTGATGCCCTTGGCACGGAGTCTCTGTAACAGCGCTGTTGACGACTGCTGCTTCACCAGATAAACCGCCATAGAGTAGCTCTACAAGGGAACACAAACAGACTCGCATTGTACTGTAAATATATGACCATGAGCGGGGGTTATATATGTGACAATGACATTGGTAGGTCATCAGACAAGTGTTAAAGCATTTCAGAAACCAAAGCATTCAAATGATCGGATACGGATAAGTGACAAATTAAAGGAAATAACATAAGTGTAAAGGGTTTAGAAGCTTTCACCCAGGTCTACTCCATAACACAGCAGTTTAGTGCTGTCGTGTGTTACATGACATGTACAAAAACAGCTGATTTTGGTTCATGAAATAGCCCTCTGTGGCTCTGAGAGATGAAGTGTTACTGGGGTATAAATGTCAGATGCTTCTGTCACAAATAAATTCATAAAAACCGGCTAACGCTTCATTCGGAAAAGTTGATTATAAGTAACTATTGTGACCTCTATAAGGGAAAGACATGAGTAAATAAGGACGGATTATAGTGATCAAAATTGCACATCTTGTAATTATTTACAGCTTTTAATAACTGTTTATACAACTATGTCAGGAAAATGATACGACAGAGTTTTAGGGCCACAGCATTGAAAAAAGAAAAAACATTCAGAGAATAATGTTGGAATGATTCTGAGAATAATGTTGGAATGATTCTGAGAGTAATGTTGGAATGATTTTGAGAGTAATGTTGGAATGATTCTGAGAATAATGTTGGAATAATTTTGAGAATAATGTTGGAATGATTCTGAGAATAATGTTGGAATAATTTTGAGAATAATGTTGGAATGATTCTGAGAATAATGTTGGAATAATTCTGAGAATAATGTTGGAATGATTCTGAGAGTAATGTTGGAATGATTCTGAGAGTAATGTTGGAATGATTCTGAGAGTAATGTTGGAATAATTCTGAGAATAATGTTGGAATGATTCTGAAAATAATGTTGGAATGATTCTGAGAGTAATGTTGGAATGATTCTGAGAATAATGTTGGAATAATTCTGAGAATAAATGTTGGAATAATTCTGAGAATAATGTTGGAATGATTCTGAGATTAAAGTGGGAAATAATCTGAGGGAAAAAAAACAGTAAATTTCCAAGAATAAAGTCAGAATATTTAGAGAAACACTGTTTATATTATTATTTACTATAATACGCAGACAGATAGACTTACAGTCTGTGCGCCATAGAGTGAGTTGTGAAAGAAGCAGTCAATGAAGTGAACAGATTTATTTATTAAATGCATCCACACGACATGACAACTAACCCCCCATCAGTTCTGCCCCTTACTGCAATGCATACGGCTTTAGTTTATTGTACGAGTCCATAAGCTGCAAAGCAATAGAGCCTTGTGGGGTGCCAGAGTTCCACTCCCTCTAGATCGATCATTTTCATGATCATTAATTGTATCCTGTGAAACTACATGCCCTCTTCTGAATAAATGGGTTTCAGCTTTTAAATACTAATCACAATCTGGTGCTGATGTGCCAGAGGACTGAGTATTTATTCCTGAAATCTATACAATAGTATGACTTCAGCAATACACTGCATTCCTCAATTACACTGAGCTTGTGCAGGCTCCATTTTAAATGCAGCAAATTATTTTGACTTTATTCTAAGGATTATTCCAACATTATTCTGACTTTTCTCCTCAATATAGTGGCCCTAAAACAAATATAGTGAATATGTATTATAATATGACGTTTTTGCCATACGGTCCCACTCCTAATGTCAAGTAATAAATTCCTAAAACTTTGATTATTATGATTAATATAAATCTGACCTTTCTAGCCTTCCAGGCTTTTACACATTCACAGCATTATATTCCCATGACCACAGTTCACTGGGGCAACATATGGACATGTCTACCCCAGAGCACCCAACAGCTTGTAACCAATGAGCTCACTACTACCACAGGCATAATTCATATGACACTGGCTGAATGCAAAATGCTTTCCTCTCTTACACACACAACAGAATATAGGGCATGAGCTAATGGCTTTTACACCCTATGTAGGGCACTAAAGGTCAAAGTGAGTTATTTTGGAAGAAGATTTAGTCTCTTCACTCTCCATACTAAAGTAAGAAATGCAAAAAAAACCTACCACTCACTAAAACTCCACCAAAAGCGAGTTCAGACAACGCGTATGATAACAAATGACATCACCGCTAAAGGAGCTTTCCCTGTTCAGTCGTGCTTTAAGTTCAAGCAGGTGGATAAGGAAACTGATGAGAAATAGAAAGTAGCAGGGCTCTAATCTGAAAAGTAAGTAGTCATTTTAATAGAGAAGGCTTTCTCATTTCATTTGCATTTATTGATAATAGGCAAGATAATGAATTCAGTACAGTGTCAGAAAAATTAATGCACTTTTTAAGCTATGATTCCTTGGGTATATTTCAGTCCTTTAATATTTTTTAAATACACAGTGTCCTAGAAAATTATTGCCAGTTCTGGCAAAAGATGAGCAAAATGTCCTTGTTATTAGTCACATGCTCAAAGAAAGACAAAACATTTTTTCCATCACATTTGTCACTATATGAAATGGACATTCACTTCCATTCATATTACACCTTTTACAAGCTGATTCATTAGTCTTTATAAATCCTTAGGAGATCACAAATATCTGGCACAAATCATACTAAATAACCCTCCCGTCATCTTCACTCATCACTGGCCTAGGCTCATCAAGAGACAACACCTCTACACCAGTAGACTGTCTGGAAAATATGATGCATGCAACACGCTCAAAAAAGCTGGGAGTGAAGCATGATTATTAGGTCTTTCACTGTCTGAAATAACCATGGACTTCCCAGGAAAAGTCACCCATGACTTTTCATCTTTGGTACAGGGTACAAGGCAAAACATCTGACCATAGCACACATCTCCACTGTTTCTGGACTATCTGAGATGAGCTTGGGCCTATAGAACTCGATGGAATTTCTGTACAGAACTGGTGACTTTCCGTAACAGAGCTTCAGGTTCCATTGCTTGATGCAGCAGTGAACTGTGTTAAATGACACTGTATTTATCACAGTAGCATGACAGCTTCTCATGCAATGCCATCTGAGGGCTGGAAGGTCACATGCATTCAGCAGTGGTTTCTGGCCTTGCCTTACAAAGACTGTGTTCTCCTGATTTCCTGAACAAGACTTTACACTCTCCAAGTTTGGCACATTGTATTTGCTTGCAAAGATTCAACCAATATTTTTTTTTAAGTCTACTGCAGGCATCAGATTGAGATGAACAGTTAGTTTACATTTACAAAATACAATTAAGTTGGTCAATTAAAACATTGCATTTGTCAGTAATTAAAGGTCCAAGAGAATTAACTCCGATTCTTGTTTTGCTTTTTTACAGTCAAATGAGCTGAAAAAGAAAAAGGTTTGTCAGCAGACAAAAACAGCTGAGCAAAAAAGAAACTAATATTCAGTGTGTAGTATGGGGTGGATGTCTAACACTGTGATGCTGTTGTTCTTTTATAGGCTCTGTAAATCGTGTTAGAGACAATGAAACACTGAGGCCTACCCTTCCAATCTCGGATGTCCAGGAAACCACAATGGTGTTGGGGACGGTGGTGGACAGTCTGATCAGTGAGGTAATGTTAATAGGTCTGCTGGGACGCTTTGGTTCGACTCCATTTTTGGTAGGAGGAAGGTAGCCCTGCAGACAGTATCCAAAATCTTACATAAATGTATGCAAAGCATAAATGTAGTTATTTGTGAGCATTTTTTATCTCCCTCTTTCTCACCGGAAGATTACATGGCTTCCCGTTGACTTTTACACAGAGGTTAGGAGGAAAGTGGTCTTCCTGTGGACAGCTGGTTTCTGATAAGCAAAACCTAGTGAGAGGGAAATAAAACAGATTTAAACATTCTTGGCTGTTCAGAAGTGCAGAACTGCTTTAGCTTGTTGTAAATCAGCTTTCAGCAAAAATAACCAAAACCAGATTACTTACCGTAACTGTACTTGTACCGTGAAGTCACATTTGGTCCCCGAGATGTCCCTTAAGAAAAAAATTACATTCCATTACATAGAAATCAGAACCGTGTTCATGAATATTCCATCTAAAAGCACTAACAGTAAAAGGCAACATCTAAGATTGTCAGAAAATGCTGTTCTCTGGTTTCTTTATGTTCAGAAGCTTTGCCTGTTTTAAGGTGGAATGGTATTATTGAGGGGGAAAATATCAATGTTTGTAAGTGGCTGAAGTTTAACTTCTGTAAATTTTAATTCACAGTTTGAATTACCACAGAAACCTGTTTGTTACTTGAGTCGCTTAGTTTTTTAGCACTTTCAGCCTGTGTTTACTTTCATGCACTTAGTGCTCTCCTTGACTTTAGAGTCAGTTCCATCTACAGCAAAAAACATAAGTCAGTATTACCCACTGGCTCATGCGTTTCAACAGTTGGAGGTTTAAATCCTCCAGATGCCATTTCTCTGCCGTGAGCAGAGGCAGAGGGAGGGAAGGAGGGAGATACTGGGACTTTGTAAAAACATTAGACCAGTTTCGAGTACACAAACCGACTGATACAAAATCTTTTTTTGGATTAAAACCATGAACATAGCCTTTACGAGTTAATGCTGAGAAGTGCCACATTTAAACAGAATAGCAATGTTTCAACAGTCCATCATATTTCAAGAAAACCAACAGATAGATAAATCTTTCAGAACACCTGGCTATATTTCGAAGACAGAAACACATTGATTAAATGAGTTTTCTGAACTCAGCTAAAGAAGATTTTAGTTTTGTCTCACTGATTAACAAAAAGAAAATTAACATTTTAAATTTTGGTAAATGAACTCTAAGTCTCATCTCTTTTCATTCAGTTTATTGGCGTATTAGTTGCATGCAATGAGAGCATGAAAATAGTTCATGATTGAAGGAACACCTGAAAATACTGTAATAGATTTATGAATTGGGAGTGTCACTTCCTACAATATAAGAGAGATGAGGGGTGAAATCAGAAAGCAGCAGCTTCTCTGTCCTGTTTGAGTCCGACTGCAATAATTTACAAGTAAAACACCCATCCAGAGAGTGAGAGAGGACTTACATTGAGCTGCTGATCTGTTGAACTTGTTGTGGCGTTAATGCAAAAGCAAAACATGTTTCTTGAAAGCGCTGACTGTTGTCTGAAGCTGGAAATTGAAAAAGAAGAGAGCAAACAAAAAAAAGAGATCAGCGATAAATCATAAAACAGGACAAGCAGAATATGTTTATATTTTCAACACTTAAAACTGACAGGCTTTTATTTTAGAGACAAATGTTCAATGTTGATTTCAGGTGACTTTCCAAAAAAGCTCAGAACAGTTGAGGATTAGCAGCAGTGTTACTCAGTAAGATGAAAAATCAGTTTAATTTAATCCGTTTCATTTACGGTGGACAGTATTCATGTATTCACTTGATTCAGAAGAATCATATTGCCTCATGTCACCCTGGTCAAGACTGGGGAACCTCCAGGGTGTGCCCAGTGATTACCACTGCCCACCACAATCCTGAACTGAATGAATGAATGAATGTAGCCCGATTGTTTATAGTGATCCTGTATAATCTGATCTAAGATGTTATACACTTCTTAACCAAAAATACGCTTTATAAAACAAATAAAAAAAATGACAGAGTAAAGAGGACCTTTTTCTGAGGAAATCCACATACAATTCCAAGAAAGCTCATCCAAATGTGCACTTCAGAAAGCCTAAGCTATTAGTCAGTCTGTTTAGGGAAGAGAAGAGAAGCTAATCAAAGAGCAAGAGCAAGGAGAATCACTGTGTTTGGTTTTGTGTTTGGTGTCACTGTGGTTTGAAATTTAAATCAGACTACTCTTAATTTTAAATGTAAATGTAAGGTTTTCGGTGAGTTCCAACTTCCTCTCATCACTGTATCCATCTGCCCACCTGAGGAAGAAATATCTGTTCCTGTAAGAGGAATCAAAAATAAGCTTACAGAGAAGGCGATTTTTAGAATTGTTGATGTATAGCCTGTCACACTGCAGAGAAATAAGGGCTGCAGTCCATTAGTTTTGCAGCCCCAGTTTTAAGCCTCTGAACTGGATGTTAATTATTCATAATTCATATAAGCAGCAGCAGACATCGGCTCTAGAACTGAAAAATGTGAAACGATTCTGCCTGGCTTCTGTGTGTAAGCTACACCACAGTAACCATGGCTCTTTACATCGGTTCTGAGGTAGCCCTGCTAGGATCATAGCAGTGTTTTCCCACTCTAGCACACACACAGACACAGACAGAGACACACACATTTTAATGCTAAAAGTGCACTTTTGATCTTGGTCTGGTTATTGGTTATATTAATTAATACAATATATTTACCGATCTATTAAAAATCCAATAAATAAATAAATGAATGAATAAATGCAATACAATAGGAACCAGAAACTAGCATCAGAAGCCACTTTATTTAATCTGGAGAACAAGACAGATTACCGTTTACAAGAGCATTCTGTCCTAATCTATTTCTAGGTATCAAAAGGTCCCAAGCACTGCATGTATTGTGCTGTTTTACTGTTCTGGCCACTGGCAGCACAAGCGAATAAAAGTGACGTTGAGAGAAAAATGGTGGAGAGAGGGAGAGATGTTTTGAAGGAGAAATGTTTTGTTGTATTAACAGGTCTGCCCTGGTGCTTTTCTGAATTGTGTTTAGCTTTCTTGGAAACCTGACCATGTGACCTGTTCACATTTTCCTAAAGAATCACACAGCCATCGTCTCACCCTCCACAGAAACACGTCAGGAATAATAATGAGTAAACCAAGGATTTGACATAATGACTTGTCCCAGTGTTTATACAGAATTACTGTTAGGGCAAAGGATATGTACATATCTAAACATAATAATACACTGAATTAAATATATTTACATTAACAAACACTTTACCAATGCAAGGCCACTGGGTTTGAAATTTGTCCTGAATTTATATGAAACCCACAAGCACTTCTGCACTCACACGTTACAGTTAGAAAACCACATCATATACACACTCAGAGTGCTTGCAAATAAACACGCATGTGCATGTGAGCACACACACAAATGCACGTATGCATGCACACTTGCAAGCGCGCACACACAGTATTTACAGTCGAGTTCTAACTGTAAGTCCTCTTAAACATGGTAATTCTCTGTAGGTGAGACTAGCTTAAAATAACCCAAGCTACTGCAACTCAATATGTGTCTCTCTCACAGTTCAATACGTTTCACAGGCATGACCATATTTAGTTACAGCATTGTCAAAGTACTACTGCAAC
>NC_089819.1:49150711-49160711 GCF_029633855.1 Hoplias malabaricus
AGTGTCTCAGTACTGTACTGTAATACTCCGGCCTTATATCTACATGGATATCGTATCCTAACATTAACACATGGTGCATTAGAAAGACATGGTGGAGCTAATGATGGAGTGTTTGATCTTTGCCCCTCGATGACTGGCTTTGAGTCATCTGAGCCCATTTTCAATGACCAGACAAGACTAATGCTTCTATGATGTCATTTACTGTACGGAGGTGAAAAGGCAGCTCTCAAGGACAGCACTCCCTCACTCCGTCTCTGTCTCACCCTGGGATTTACACGCTCATCCTGTTTCTGACACGGACCAATGGCAAAGGATAACTGTCACCCCCTGGCACCGGGGCTATTGTGTCGATAACTCTGAGAGATAACTGCCCACTCTCTTACTGTAAAGCAAGGAAATGATCCTCTCTCTCTGTGTGTGTGTCTCTCTCTCTCAAACACACACACACACACACAGTTCCTGAAGACTGTTAGAGCATCAATGTGTATACAGCGAACACGTTTCCATAATTCTGGCCTTATGCATTCACTGTCTTTTACCTTCAGTTGTCAGGGAAAGTTTATATGATCTGTCTAACCTTGACACTAACATTAAGGAAATCTTCCGTCCACTGCCTCTCAGTGAGCCCTGTATCTTGCAGCAGGGAGGCAGAAGAACAATGAGATAAAGAATGAGAAAAAGTAGAGTGAAAGGGTTACATTGTCATTGTGTGAGAGTTTTATTGGAACAAAAATGGACAGTAGAGCAGCCCCCAATTTGTCAAAATGTTTAATGAGTGTGTTTGGTCCTCACAAAGTCCTAAATACATGCACGCACACACACACTCCACTAGCAGTGTGGCTAGTCTGCTTCTCTGACACAAGGCCCTATTTTGATATATTTTCCTATTTCTCAGTGTGTTACTGGGGTCTCAGAGGGAGGAAATCTGATCTCCTTTAGTCTGATGGGATCCATATTTGGGTTAAAGCCCTCCGTCAGGACCCCGGCAAGGGGAGCCCTCCGAGGTCAACAGCTGACTAATTTTTAAATGGATGAACTACACTAGACCAGATGTAGAAAAGCCTGGTGCCAATAAAATTCACATCCTGTAAAAAATGTAACTGTTTCTTTCTCTCTCTCTCTCTGTTCCACTGCCTCCTGTTGTGAGGGACAACTCTAACTGTATTCACTAAAGAGAACAGAGCCGAATCTGAGCATTCACCACTTAAACTAATAACCTCCACTGGTCCTTCAACTTCAACTCAGTCATTTTACATCTTTTCTGTACAGCGGCTGAGAAAGATATGTGATAAAACATCAATATTAATGTTTGAAGTGGTAATATGTTGCTTCTATTACTTTAAAACATTAATTTCATAATTCAAACATGGCCGCTGTAACTTTTATTTGTCACTCTTTATCTCCCACAACACTGTTTTACAACTTTTGTATGTGTTTTAATGTAATTAATTTCATTCAAGTGTGTTTTATGACTCATATTTCCATATTTTGCCACAGTCCCATTTTTTAGGCAGTGGTCTTTTATAGAACCATAAACTCTCAAAGAAATATCTTTGTGCATAAACGATTCCTTTTAAAAACCATTATTTAAAAACATTTACAGCACGATTTCCTCTTTAACCTGAAGCTTTTAAACCTGCCGTAAAGAGTTCTTCAATAAATACTTAATGGCGTAAATATCACTGTTGTTGTGAAATAATCCAGTTTGAGCACTAAAAAAAAACTGTACACATTTGCTTTGATAACATTGTTGAAAGCTGAAAATAAAGGGGGGGACCTGGAGGTTGTGGGTTCGATAAAATATAACATTTTATATCTAATATAGATTGGTGGCACGGAGGTTGTGGGTTCGATTCCCGCTCCGGGTGACTGTCTGTGAGGAGTGTGGTGTGTTCTCCCTGTGTCTGCGTGGGTTTTCTCCGGGTGACAGTCTGTGAGGAGTGTGGTGTGTTCTCCCTGTGTCTGCGTGGGTTTCCTCCGGGTGACTGTCTGTGAGGAGTGTGGTGTGTTCTCCCTGTGTCTGCGTGGGTTTTCTCCGGGTGACTGTCTGTGAGGAGTGTGGTGCGTTCTCCCTGTGTCTGTGTGGGTTTCCTCCGGGTGACTGTCTGTGAGGAGTGTGGTGTGTTCTCCCTGTGTCTGCGTGGGTTTCCTCCGGGTGACTGTCTGTGAGGAGTGTGGCGTGTTCTCCCTGTGTCTGCGTGGGTTTCCTCCGGGTGACTGTCTGTGAGGAGTGTGGCGTGTTCTCCCTGTGTCTGCGTGGGTTTCCTCCGGGTGACTGTCTGTGAGGAGTGTGGTGTGTTCTCCCTGTGTCTGCGTGGGTTTCCTCCGGGTGACTGTCTGTGAGGAGTGTGGCGTGTTCTCCCTGTGTCTGCGTGGGTTTCCTCCGGGTGACTGTCTGTGAGGAGTGTGGCGTGTTCTCCCTGTGTCTGCGTGGGTTTCCTCCGGGTGACTGTCTGTGAGGAGTGTGGCGTGTTCTCCCTGTGTCTGCGTGGGTTTCCTCCGGGTGACTGTCTGTGAGGAGTGTGGTGTGTTCTCCCTGTGTCTGCGTGGGTTTCCTCCGGGTGACTGTCTGTGAGGAGTGTGGTGTGTTCTCTCTGTGTCTGCGTGGGTTTCCTCCGGGTGACTGTCTGTGAGGAGTGTGGTGTGTTCTCCCTGTATCTGCTTGGGTTTCCTCCGGGTGCTCCGGTTTCCTCCCACAGTCCAAAAAAAAAACATTGGTAGGTGGATTGGTGACTCAAAAGTGTCCATAGGTGTGTGTGTGTGTGTGTCTGTGTTGCCCTTTGAAGGACTGGCGCCCCCTCCAGGGTGTATTCCCACCCAATGATTCCAGGTAGGCTCTGGACCCACCGCGACCCTGAACTGGATAAGGGTTACAGATAATGAATGAATGAATGAAAATAAAGGTATGTTTTATTGACATTAAGCGAAGTATGGACACAGGACCAAAACAGGAATTGTGTGAAATGTAATGTGAAAAAAAGTGAAACACATTTATTGTCATTACACAACAGTGTAACAAATGTGTGCCTTTGTATTATCCCGTCTGTGGCAGTAAACACACACACTACACCAGGGGCACGGAGCACACACACCCCTGGAATACCTCTGGATGATGTAAGTCAGCAGGCATCTCGGCCTTGCTGACACAAAGGAAAGAATGAGGAGTGTCATCTCTCTGAAATGCTAACTTTATAACAGACTGAAATATATCACTAATGTGAAAGTGTTTCTATTGGTTCATTCATCGCAAAATATTTAGTATTAAGTTAAAGTACAGGGGACATTCAAATTAGCTCCAAACATGAAAGCCAACAACAACAACAACAACAAGTGAATAAATAATAAAAAAAGAAGAAGAAGAAGGATGTAGCCGTGGAGTATGAAGGCCTTAATGGCTCTGGTTGCCAGGTGGTCTCTCGTTTGTGAGAGCATATAGGCACTTCCACTTTGGCTTTAATCTCTGTGTGCTTTTTCCCCTCTTTCTCTCCATTTCAGCAGCTCCCACCCATCTTTCACTTCACCTCACTCTCCATTTCGTCCTCCACACTGGCGCCATATTGTGCAGCTGTGAGTGTGAGCATGTGTGTTTGTGTGTGTGTGTGAGAGTGTGTGCATGCATGCGATTGATGTGTTTAAGATGACTGTGCGGCTGGGTTGCAGTGTGCCAGCACTTGTAGCCAGGCAGATGGTGACCTGAGCTTGAACCTGTCTTCACGCTCATTTGTTCAGCTGGCTTTCATTTCGCTTGCGTTTGGAGTGCAGACTCCAGGAGACTGCAATTCACAGACGTGACCACCAGATGGCGGTGCAGACCACCTTATCACGAGCACGGCCAGGAAATGCTTTCCATGATTTCCTTCCCCCAGCACCCTGTTGTCTTTACTTTTTGCCATGTCTGCAGCACAAGGAATAATGCAAAAAATTATTACTATTATTATTATTATTATTATTATTATTATTATTATTATTATTATTTATTTTATTTATTTTATTTATTTTTATTAGTAGTAGCAGCAGTAGTAGTAAAATGTCAGTGTTCACTAATAATCTGTTGAAGGACCTTGATTCTTCTGATTTTATACAGAACAAAAAAATATATATTGTAACTAAAGTTATAGGTTTTTAAACGTTTTATTATTATTTATTTATTTATTTTTTTTGGAGGGCTTTTATTATATCCTTAGAGAAGAAGAAAACACAAAATATGAAATACATATATACAAAATATAGTGGCTTATTTCCCCCCATCTTTCCTTTTTTCTTCATATATAATTTAGTACAATTTGTTTATGTAATTTATTTTAATTTAATGTAATTTTTGTAGCACATTTCTGGGAAAATTTATAATCAATAAATATATATATATAAACTGTCAAAATATCAATTTACATATTATCGCTGTCCAATTAAAAAACATGTATCTCCCAAAACAGGAGAAGGAAAAAACGTCTTAACTTTCAATGGGAGTGAATGTAAAAAAAGGTTTTATTCCAAGAAATTTTGAAGAATTTATTACATCATTAATTTTTCATACGATGTGAAGGACAGCTGCTCAAATGATGTAAGAAACTAACAATCAACACAAATAGAAATACATTTTTTAAATTGGACAGTGAAGATATAATGCCATTTAATAGTAGTTTACAGATATTAATCATAATACGGCATTGATAGCATATACACTGGAAGACGTCTACAAGAGGAAAGGCTAGATATACACACTCACACTCACACTGCTGTTCATATACATACACACATTACAATAAAAATGCAACACATACCACCACAATAACTAGGGAAATTAAGCAAGGTCCCAATCTACGCCCTGAGAGAAGAAGAGCATGTGCGGTGTTTTAACAGCTGTATCACTTCAAAATATGAATCAGTTGTTTGTTGTGTAGTGAAAAGTTCACTCGTGTAATCTGATTCACTTAAATATATATAAAATATAGGATATAAAAATACCCTACCGAAGAAAGTGCACTCACTGAAGCTCCTTATTTACAATCCACATCTGCATCAGCCTCAACTCAAACTCAGATTACTATCAGTAACAATGTCAGGATTCTGGTGTCCCACACTTTCACTGGGAGCACACTTACGAAAAGGGATTCACTCTCTTTTACCTGGAATTAACCGACAGAATGTAACAGTGTGCTGTAGAGTGTCTCGGTGCAGGACGAGAGGTCACATATAGAAGTGCACTCTCATCTCTTTTCATTTCAAATCAGCATTCCATCTTATCTGAGTTTGCAGTGTTACACATGTGCCTGTGCACACACAAACACACACACACACACACACACAAACGTATGCACAAAAACCGGTCATCCATCACCATCCCAGAGCTCTGGATGAATATGGGGAATACACACACACGGACACACACACACACATGCACAGTGTGTAACCACATGCATTCTCATTGCATGCACAAAAGCAGTAAAGTTCCTTTAGTATTGCCTTTCCCTCACTGTATATATATATGTGTGTGTGTGTGTGTGTGTGTGTGTGTGTGTGTGTGTGTAAGTGTGTAAGTGTGTGTGTTTGCTCTCAGGCAGGGGCTTATGAATCGATGATCATGTGGTATAAGGGAGATAGATGGCGGTGAGCTCCGTCTTGTCTCCTCTAATTGTAAAATATTAGTTACATTAGAGTGAGTGCAGTGATTAATGGAACTTATTTGGAGGTGGCCCTCTCCTGGTCCGCCCCTTCTAAAGTCCTCTCCACCGACTTCTTCCAAATTGAGTGATTTCACTTACAGCAGACAAATAGGACTCAGACAGAGAGAGAGAGAGAGAGAGAGAGAGAGAGAGAGAGAGAGTAGGAGGAAGAGCTGCAAGAAGGAAGGAAAACCAAGAACAAGTAAAGTAGCAAAGGTGAACGATAGAGAAACCATCTTGAGAATGTCTTCAATTTGCTGTGCTGCTGGCCACATATGCCATTATTTTAACGTTCAGTATCATATCAATATAACAATCTGTAACCATTGTCTAAACTGCACTTTGTAGGTGTAGGAAAACATCACTGCATCACTCTTAGAAAACCTCAGAGAGGAAGATGATATAAGGAAGACCAGGATGAACATATGAAATACTAAAAAAAAAAATATTATAACACAATAGTTATTACACAATCACTGCTCTTGTTGTCCACTTTTCTCCCTGTTTTCCAGTGGTCACAGAGCAGATATTATTGAGGAGGTGGATCATTGTCAGAGCTGCAGTGACACTGTCATGATGGTGGTTTGTTAGTGTGTGCACGAGTGGATCAGACATAGCAGTGAAATACTTAAAAGCTGTTCGATACAACTGCCTCATTGGTCAGTCTCGTAGAAGTCAGAGAAAGTAGCTCATCTAATGCTGCCCAGTTTGTGTGGGTCATCCTCTAGTCCTTCATCAGTGGGCACAGGACACTATTGGCTGGATATTTTGGTTGGTGGAATATTCTCATTCAAGTAGTGACAGGGTTTATAAACTCCAGCAGCTCTGCTGTGTCTGATCCGTTTGTACCAGCACAACTAACACACCACCACCACGTCAGTGTCACTGCAGCACTGAGAACAAATCATATCTGCTCTGTGCTGTTTGCTCGGGGTGGGGTGAGGGGACACTGAAGAACTGGTTTGAATGTGGCAAACAAAGTATGCAGAGCAACAGATTGGCTACATTTTGTAATTGCAGTACTACACACTCCTGTATGGTCAATAGGCTGAGAGAATGGACAGTGAGTGAAGAAACAAGGATGTGTTCAGAAAGTTTTGGTTGATTAGTGTATGTACACAGTAGAATCAAATTAGTTCAATATACAATTTAATTAAGTGCCATTTCCACTTGTACTTCACACACAAACACACACATACACACCTGCAGCAGGCTAATAAAATCAATAATGAGGTACTGTTATTGCTGATGTGTAAAGTGCAGTAATTCCTATAAGGGAATCTGGATTCTCCTGCCTGGAAACAGTCAGTGTGTCATTGATAGGAAAACTGTTACAGCAACATGAGAGGCTCATACTGACCTGACCCTTATACACACTCTCTCTAACACTCTCTCCCTCTCTCTCTCTCTCTCACACACACACACACACACAAACACAAACACACACAGATACATGAATGCCTCCTCTCGCCCTTTCTCATCTTTGTTTATATCTTCATATCTTCCTCCTGTGCCTGGCCGAGGGGAGGATGTGTGGACCGTTGTTGTTTGGCCTGTTTTAATTGGCCGAGAGACCTTGAGGGGCACCTTGTATCTAGGGGCACTCTGACTCTCTCTCTCTCTCTCTCTCTCTCTCTCTCTCTCTCTCTCTCTCTCTCTCTCTCTCTCTCTCTCTCACACACACACACACACACACATCATCTATGTGTATTGCTTTTTATTATTTTCAGTGTAACACAGTAAACTAATGCAGTTTTGTTGTTCTTTTGTATTCTTTTACAAATTATAAACACACACACACACACACACACACACACACACACACACACACACACACACTGTCACACACAATCAAATACACAGTTGCAGACATCCATCATGTATGTGCAGTGATAGGTCAGCAGTAGAATGTGCAGCTCTGAGCTCTGCTGGGATGGACAAGGAAGAAGTAGAACTATAGGCGAGTACTCATGAACTCTACATCCCTAGGCCACACACACACACACACACACACACACACACACACACTTGTCCTGTCGAGACGGGCTGACACACTATTCTCATCACATGATGAATTTACTGCTCTTTACCCATGAGCCTCTGTAACTCTTGGCCAATCACAGCACTGAATGAAGGTCCATTGCGGAGGCTCGGAGTTTATCTTGTTCAGCTGAAGCTGTGCTGATGTGCTGACTAAAAAAGTCCTCCATAAAAACTTTGATGTCTTCAGCATGCTGTAACAAGCACAGAGATCAAGACATGGGACGAAGCATGCGGACTAATGTAGGCTTATATAACACCCCGTATAAACGTCACTACTAGACATGACGGTTTCATTGGTTAAGAAGGGTACATGCTCTGAAATGCTTCTTTTTATATTTTCTTTCATTATCCTTCACCCATAGCTTAGTGAAACATGTCGAGAGGTTCTGTGGAAAGTGTGAAATCTGCACCTTTGTATATAGAGAAGTCATGTCCATAATAAAACAAAATAAAGCTGACACATTCAATTAAGTGTAAAAATATTGGCTAATAATTCTATACAAGTTATATACAAGAAACATTCTACGCTAATTTACAGTAAAACATCTATAAAAACTTCACACTAATAAAGATGGCAAGTACTGAAGCACAATGAAAGCATGAGACAGAGAGAGTGAGCGCCGGAAAGAAAGGAAGAGAGTGAGAAAACACAGAATAGAGCCTATTTCTGAGCCGTTGTTAACAGGTCCTTCTGGTGCAGCAATTAATGATCTAGTTCAGTATTTAGCATGGGACCCGATTCCCCAGCGAGGCTTTTGGAGATTTTCTTTTGATACAACAATTCCTCCCCTCCCTCTCGGTGTGTATTCCTATGAGTTATTTGTGTGTTGGTTTTCTAGTTAACCAGCGAGCGAGACCACTTCACCAATTCCCCAATCCACAGCCCAGTTTTCATGAGAGCAGCGTTCAGCACAAAGCTCCTAATAAAGAAATGAATTCAAAATAAAAGGAAATAAATTCCCACTGGGGCCGAGAGGATGCTGGATGAGGATTTTTCATAAATCAACACATCCCTGCACAGTCTTAGCTTTTGTTGGAGTTGCTCTCAGGAAAATCCTTAACGTTTGATATAAGAGATAGTGACGCTAATTAACACATTAACAACACAAAAAGTTTACTCCTTTCGTCTTTCAGTCGGGTTAACTGTGATCATTGATCATAATATTGCTTTAGACAGATGGGCAAATAAACAGTTAACAGACAGGGAGAGAGGCAAACATGCAGATAAGTAGACAGACAAACAACAAGTAGATCAATAAAAAGATACGCAGACAGAGATTGGCAGCAGGCAGACGAGTAGATCGATGGATAAATATATAGACAGGCACAAAGGCAGACGCACAGACAGACATGAATAAATACAGATGTATACATCTCTATACAGGACATGCCATTGGTTTATTTAACATACTTTAAAGTATAAAATTTGTTTTGCAGTCAAAATCCAAAGCTACATTTTACAATAATGAGAACAGTAACTGTTTTGTTGCTATGACAATGTAAAACTGCTAGCAAATGCTTGTGGTATGAAAACACTGTGAGCTTTACACTATAAATACATGTAAACTATAAATACACACTGCACTGGCCTGGCACTGGGACTGAATGGAGCTGTGTTGGAGTCTGTGGGTCTGTGAGTGATTACAGTGTATTGAGTGTATTACAGCGGGGTCAGGTTTGGAGGAGTGTAATGTGCGGCTTTAGTGTGGACCCTTCCTCAGCGGGGTTTAGGGAGCAGGTGGGGAGAGATAGTGTGTGGCGCTGGAGCGTTGCGGGGGATTTGAATGTTTGGACGGCGCTCTTTGCTGAGTAATCTCCCAGCCTTTATAACACACAGGTTATTATTGGCCGACAGATGGTGCATCACATTTTACTGCTCACACCTTCTGTGGCTCGTGCTTTCCCCAGACACACACTCTCGCTCTCACACTCTCTCTCTGTTTTTCTCTCTTTTCACTCACTTCAGAGAGAGGAGGGTGACACACACACACACACACAAGTACACACACACACAACACAGATACTGAGCAAAAAGCTCACAGTCACATAAATATCCTTCACAAAGGGTACTTAGCTTTTTTTTTTTTTTCACAGAGAGATGTTTCAGATTTTTTTTTTTCCCCACAAGGGCACGTACACGCACCATTTTGTCTGCACACAAGTAAATTCCCCATTGTACAGGTTAATTAGGCAGTGCTTTGAAATGCAGTGGCTTAGTCCACATTTCCCTTCTTAGAAATACATCCATTGCCAAGAATTCTCTGATTAGCGCATTTATGGGGCTTCAAAAACAC